>NC_044929.1:1238056-1271065 GCF_003576645.1 Ipomoea triloba
GGGGGGGGGGGGGGGGGGGGGGGGGGGGGGGGGGGGGGGGGGGTGATGGTTATCACTAGCTTTGTGATATGCCATCAAACTAATCTATTATGATAAACTACTTTCAAACCCCACATTTTCACTAGATAATACCCTAGTCATTGTGCTAGTCACTCTGATCTTTTTAGTAGTCACTTCCTCTTTAGTTTGCTTGACTTGAATTGGATCAGTACATGAATTCCATTTCTTAGATAAATTGTATCTGGACTTCTCAAACTTTAGCAATCAATGATGGTGATGTTGGCAAGAATTGTTTAATTGCTTAAATAATGGCTTTGTTTGAGGATTGGCATTTGACTAAGTTGATTTGCATTAACTTTTTGCATAAAGATATTGGTAAAAATTAGTATTGTTTGTTATTTGTTGTCAGCTATTTGAATATGTAAAATGACACATAGGATTTCACTCTGTGTGTGTGTGTAGTATGTGTGGAAGTAAGGTTTTCATTTACCACTTCCACTCCAAAATTTTGTTTCCAAATGATACTTTTTTGGACTCAAACTGCAATAAACTTCTCAGAAAAGCTCTTCTTCAAACAATTTCATTATATTTTTTTTCACATTTCTAAGTTGAGATTTTAACTTATTGTTCTTGAAGTTCTTGAAGTTTCAGCTGAGTTGGTTGAAAAAATATGTTCTGTGACTACTAGTAGCAAGGATGTGAGATTCGAATCCCGGAATTTTCGCCAGTTCTGCAATAAAATTGAAGGGTGCGTTCTGATAATGATAGTATATTGAAATTATACTCGATATCTGTAAAATTTTAACATGTTCATGAAGTTTCATCCAAGTTGGTTGAGAGAGATGTTTTGTGAGTACTAGTAGCAAGGATATGGGATTCGAATCTGGGACATCTCGCCAGTTCTGATATAAAATTGAAGATGTTGATATGTCTTAACTAAAAGTTTAAGCTGGTAATAATGATAATATATTGAAATTAAACTCAATATCTATAAATGGATTACAGCATTATACAAAAGTGATCATAGGCTGTTAGCTATTTGTACCAATATAGATGCATGATAAGCTATTGAGTGTCCTTATGAAGGCACTATTTTTGTCACACAGGTTTGATTCTATTTACACTAAAGTTTTCAGTCAAATCTCATTATCTAATGCATTTTCTAGTAGCTGTACTGATAACCAAAAATATACATAAATAAATAAAAGTTATATTCTGTCCAAGCATATAGTTGGAGTCTTGGAGATAAGTTAAGGACTAGTATGTATAAAAACTTAGACCAACATGGGCCTAGCTGCCAAGTAAAAGAATTGAGAGTTTATATAATTGCACTTTTGGTCCCTAAGATATGTAAAAATGGTCAAATTATTACCTAAGTTATAGGTATGAACTAATGTTAACTCGAAGACAACCCTAACCAAGTTAGTTAGATTGTCCCTTATTGGGTTTAAAAAATCGCTAGGCGCTCCTCAGACTCTTGTGTATTTTTTATTTTATTTATTTATTTTTTTTTAATTTTTTAAGACTAATAATTATATACTATTTAATAATTTAATAGTTAATATTAAATATTTATATTAGTCTAAAAAACATATAGAATTTGAACAATTTAGAGTTATTTCGCTCAGAATGATGCATGTCATTTTAAGTGAAATAACCTTAAAAAAAAAGTTAATCAGCTGACTAGGAGCCTAGTTGGTGCCTAGGAGACCTAGTCGGCACCTGGAGGTTTAGATAGTCAATGCCCAAGCGATCTAGGCGGCACTTAGACGGCCTAGTCGACAACCGCCTAGATTACCGATTATGGTGATATGCTTGGCGGGCAGTCGACGTCTAAGTGAGATTTTTACAACATTGGTTATCCCATAGCTATCCCACCACCATGATTATCCCATAATCACCCACATAAACCATCCACGTCACACAATCAATTGGTGCCACCTTAAACTCGGACATGGAAATATCTTGGGAATCCAATTTTGATGACATGGTAATTAAGGGCAAATAAGCCACTAGATAGCACTCCCCATGCCATGTGTTTTCTTTGCTTCTTTATTGCTTGGTTTTGTAATTGTTGATGGAACACTAATAACTACTTGGCTGGACAGATTGCAATTATATTATTCTATCAATTCAATCTAGTATAGGCATCCTAAAACGCCTTAAATCCCTTAATCACTTCAAAACACATAAGCACTCGTGTGATAATCCATTGTATAATCATATGCATGCATGCATTATGTTTTGAAATAATTAGGGTTAAGCCTTTTGTCTTGATGGCAAGAAACAAAGGCTCCATGGCCTCTCCTCCCACTTGAAAATTTGTGGGTGTGAGTGCAAGTTTGAACCCAAGGTAGCTATATATATATATATATATATATATAAACATTAAAGTAACAAAGAGATATTGAGCATTAATGACAGTCACTTGAACTCGAGGGGAGAGTCAATTCCAAAACACTGGTTCAGTAGGTAGGTAGGAGAACATCTCGAGTTTAAATATCGTTTCATAACTTCTTGTGTAGCTGATCATGTGATTGGGAACATCTTTTTTTTTTTTTTTTTTTTTTTTTTTTTTTNTTTTTTTTTTTGAAATACTCGTGATTCTATACAATGTAGCATTTTAGTAACAGAGGTGCCATCACACTACATAATAGTTGTCGTTGAGAACATATCATTAGTTCCCTAACTGGTCTTTAATAATATATTTAACTAGCTTGGTTAACGTGGGTGACCGTGCACTCTTGTCTCTTAAGAGAGGTCGGGAGTTTGAACACCTTCTTGTGTGTTGGCCCCTTAATTGGATCAACCCGGTGCGAACATAGGAACCTGCTCAGGACACCTCTTGGTCCGACAATTTTTTTCCCCTTTAATCACTAGTTTAGAACTCATCCGCCTGATACATGGTGGATTATAATTATTACCCAAAATGGAGGTTTTTTTTTTTTTTTTTTTAAATTAATTTTATTTTATTTTTATTTTTAGTGCAAGGTTTCTCCTGGGATGGCAACAAGGTAGGTTGATGAGAAATTCTCAATTAGATGCACTCTTATATTTGAATAATTTTTTTTTTGAATTCAAATTATTTGAATACATATCTAAACATATATTTGTATTTGAATTTGGTTTTATTTGTGCTTGAGTTGACTTGTCAAACAGTTTGCTTTACTAATATAATTACAGTAAAAACTTTACCAACATGAAATCAATATTGAGCATAAAAATGCATTCAGTACATACTGTATATGATATGAGAGATTATAGTAATCTTGGACCAATAATTCCCACTATACTATTGCAGTGATTGTAGACAATGCACTAACACTTAATACTAGGTTAGGTTCAATGTAACGGATCTTCCACATTATTATTAAACTTATTATATAAAATTATAAGCCATAAATGTATAATCTCATACTAACATTCACGCGATTGAATTAACATGCGAATTTGTAATATCAGTAAGATAGTAAGAGGTCTCTAGTTTGATAATGTACTTTAAAATTGTATAAATTATTAAAAACATATTGTACAAATTATTAAAAAAATATATTATAAATATTTTTTTTTTCTATCACTCGGAAGGATAAGAGAGATCCTAAAAAGAAAAAAGAAAAAAGAACATTTTGCGTTAATCTCTATTAATTATAAATTTTTACGTAATGATAAGTGTTTGATTATAATTAACAATTGATATTTGAACTGACATCCATGAAATGGATGAAAGGGATGCACCAGTTGAGGTGGACAATTTTTTTTTATTATTAATTTATTATTTTTATCACTATTGATATTAGTAATATTGAAATATAAATTGTGAGAGAAATTATTAAAAAAAAAAAAAAAGAAAGGAAAAAGAAGCATTATCTTAAAATTGAACTTTTGGAAATTGGTGCCACCCTTTGAAGGTTTTCATGGATTCTCCTATGTATGAATAAGAAATGTGTTAGACTGGAATAATATAATATTTATATGTTATGGAGCCTATAGATAATAAAACGTGGGATATATATATATGTATATATGGCAGGCCGGCAAAGCATAGTTGTGGAATATGCTATGGCTAAAAGCATGTATATATGGAAATCATTATTTTCAAGAATTGAAGATGATGCCAAAGGCATAGACTATCAATTTTATGTCATAGATTAGGAGTGTGCTTAAATCATCAAAGATTCCAATTTAATTTTTATTGGATATATAAACAATTATTTATGAAAATAAATTATGAAAAATATATAGGAAAGCTTGTATCATTGTATGTAAGCTCCTTTTTAAATATTTTTAATGAAAATTTTAAATAAAATTGTAATAAATATATTATAAGGTAAATTATTGTTTATAAAAATAAATAATGAAAAATAAATATCATTATAAATATTATATTATAAATGTAAATAAATTAAATTTTTATTTGTTAAAATTTTAAATAAAAACACATTTAATGAAAATTTTAATATCAATTTTTTTTTTCCAAATCTATTGCATTATGTTTTCGAGTTAAATTTTGAAATTTAAAATTTGGATTGATTAAATTGATGTTTTAAGTTTATATTTATTAATGTGAATGTGATAGCTTGTTAAAGTTGGAAATTTCATGTCAAAATTTTTAATTAAACTCGATAGAAAAATTCAATGACATGAGGTTTAAGGGTTAGACCAACAAAACTTTAACTTGATAAAAAACAAGCTCAATTAACTTGAAACTGATAAAATTAACCACTCGAGCAAGTTGACCTGATTGACATCCCTAATCTCCAGTATTATCCTATTTAGTATTTGTATACTTAAAAGTGTTTGTCATTTATTATGTAATTGACACTTGTCTTATTATTATTATTATTATTATTGACCATTTTGTTCCCTCGACTATGTCGTAATTATCAAATTGGTCATCGACTATCAATTTGACCAATTAAATCTTCAACTATTGATTTCATAACCGATTTAATTCTCCGTAATTACCAAATTAGTCCTCGATTAGATTGATCGATGACCAAATCGGTTACGAAATCAATAGTTGAGAATTTAATTGGTCAAAATTGATAGTCGAAAACCAATTTGATAATTACGGTATAGTCGAGGGACCAAAACGCTCATTAATTCTTATTATATATTATTTGGAATGTGAGATAGTTTCTCCTTTTTGCAGCAGCATGGAAGGCTATAGAAAGCAGAAAGTAAATGGCAACTAATTGAAGTATGAACACCCATCCCACTAGGGTTGTTAAAAGATGGAAATATCATACCCTCCATCCATCCCCCTAATTATCATCATCTTTAGGTAGGTGTGGAATTTCACTTAACGTGTCACCTATCACCCACCACATTTCATTAAAATGCAACAATTACTATAATCTTCAGTATATCTTCGGTCATATCTTTAAAAACTTTACTATTAACCAATTACTTAAAGTTACACATAAACTCTATTATCGACCAATCAAAAAAGATTTTAAAAGTTATATCCAATACAAAAGTGACACTACACATTACTATTAATCAAAATGAGTTTTAAAAATATGTATTGAGCTTTTTGAACTTTGTTAAAAAAAATGTGTAATCCAAAATTAAATTTGTTAACACCAAGTTTGTTAATGTTTTCACAAGTCACAATACTCCTTGAGTTTGCTACTCTTCCTCTTTCTAATTAAACATCGTGTAGAGATGTACAATGTTTATCAACCCAAGGTTGATTTTCGTCCAACTAAAAAGACTCTTACATATATCTAGATTAGTTTGAAGTTCTTGGAGTCTTTGGAGTGACTAGATTTTGAATTGAAGAATACACTTGATAAGAACTTGAATGCTCTGTAATAACTTGTATCTCATTTCGTTCTTCTCCAACTTTACTCCCATATATAATGGATTTCAAATTTGTCTTTTATCCACTCGTTACGTGCAACTTATCCTTGAAATCTAGTTTTTAATTTGCACTTTCCAATGTAGTTTACTTATTTAGGCAATTATCTTCGTTGATTAACGTGCCAACGTCCATAATTAGTTGTATAGATTCCTCGTTTGCTGCTTGATAAAGAATATTTTGATACTTCTTGAAATTGATCTTTGATTCTAGACAATCTTCATTCTATGCCTTATAAGTTATGCTTCTTATCAACTTCTACTAATTGGGAATCTTTTGTTGTTCCAATCCTTTACTAATGCTAGATCATAGTAAAACCTTTGTTATTGGCCTTGCTTTACTTCTAATAAACTTCTATTGCTTTTAAATTTTTTTGTATATACAATCTCAAGTAGTAATTGTGATTTTTACCATCATTGAAAACTATATAAATGACTTATGCTAAATGTGGTGAGTGCACAATGTGGTTTAGCAAGCAAAAAAGAAGTGTTGGGCTAAAAGGATTGCTTCATTATTGATGGGTACTTTCACCCCCCTCCTTTTATCAAATTTAATTAAACTCTTACCCCTTACAACCAAAACAAAGCTTTTTGTAGATTTGAATATTTGTATCAAAGGATTCAAAGCTTCCAATAGTGGAAATTAGTTCTCAGTTTGGTTTCACGAGGACTTTACATCCAATCACTATATCTAGAAATAATTTTTTCCCTATAGGCAGCTCAATTGGTCACAATAGTGAAGTTCAAAGTGAGGAGGGCTCCTTGTGCACAGTAAGCAAAAGTCTAGCCTATGTGTTTAGCTATGTTACCATGATTTACATCTTCCCAGATGCTCTGTCGGGGAGGGGCGTCGGGCCCTTATGATTAGTATGAATTAAGGAAAAAAATGGTACTTTCCTTCCTTAAAAATCACTCTCTAATTTTTACATAGGAATATACACAAAAGATAATGTTAAATGCATATAAAGTTATCAACATATATATTTTATATGATTAATTACATGGCTTTATTTGATTAATCCATGACATGATTAGTTGATTTATGAGTAATCAATAAATATAAGATTGTGAATGTGTAAATTTGTGCACAAAGATCAGTGTGAAAATAATATTTTACAATTAGTATAGTTACAATCTTTCTTTCCATCTCAATTGTACAACATGTCTTCAATAATGTGATTTGAACCCAAACTCGTGATTTGCTTTGATACCATAATAGTGAATGTACAACTTTATTTCTATATATTTACGTAGCAGTCAATGCCATGTTTCGATGGTAAGATGTTGGATTAGGTTCTCCATACTTCTGTCGGACACATGCAATCAAAATTACTACTCTTGGTAAAGATGGATCCTATTTAATTTGCTTCTAAGTTGTGATAAGTGAGAGCTAGCATAAGTTAATTGACTGGTGGAGATAAATCGAGGGGTGGATAATAAAATGCTGAAATTTTTTAATTTGGTTAATTAGATAGTGACCATAAGAAGAATGATGCATGAATATCTTGAGGCTCAGTATCCATCAAACCTCAATTATTTTTACTTTATAAAGAGTAGGTATGTCTATCCTTCCCATATAGTTATCATTAGGCAGTAGTACGAGGTGGTCTAATTTTTGAGAAAAAATTGGTGAATGGGAATATATAGTCTCTCCATTTCCAAGCACTTAATGCCAACCCATATGCACCCTCAACTTTGAGATCAAAGCTGCAAGCTGGTCCCCACTTCCTTGATTTGAATGTGGACCCCTCAATCTAACAACGATTCATTCCATCCCATTTGTGTTTATTAGCTTGTAATATCCCCAACTTCAATTCAAGGTACACAACACTCCGACCCAACACTGCATTTAGGAGGATGTAAATTACGATATGGATAGGAGTGAGTTCGAGACTCAGTGAAGGTGACTGTTGACTCTTTGTGCTTCAGTAGGTTGGAAAAGTAGTTATGAACAGATACTACGTTGTAACTAATGAGTAGCATAGACGAAAATTTATTTTCCTACAAGTTAGTGTCACGTTTTGATAACAGAATGTTAATTGGGCTTGGCCTATCAAGACAATGCCTAACAATACGTGCAATAATACTTGAATATAATGAAGGATTAACATATAAATCCCAATAAAATTGTTTTTAATGAGGTTCTAACCATTATTGGTATTGGCCGTATTGCTTCTAATGCGATAATTTATAAATTTTGAACACTTAATTTAAGTGGAATCCCACATTTCTTTAATATATAATTTCTGAATTTGCAGCCCATCTTCCATGTCTTTCCATGTCCCTTTAGGTAATGTACTATAAGGTACATCTCACTATCATTGAAGATTTGAAGTGTTTAAAAATAACATGCTCAAACAGTCGAGCTAAGGCGGCTAAGAGTTCATGTAATTGAGTTTTTACTCAATAATGTTGTGTTGTTGGCTGCTGGCTTGGAAGGTGAGTCTAGTATCTTGCTATGAAAATATGGTGACAGTTACATAAGTATATGGAAATAAAGTTGTGCATACGTTGTTAAACGTTGTTAACTCTATAACTTTTAATGCAATGATAAGCTATTGATCCTAACAAGTGGTATCATTACATGTCACGAACAGACAGTTGATGAGGGTTGTTGGACGACAATTCAAAAGGGTACTATGAGAATAAATATTGATAGTACTCAATAAAATCTAAATACTGGAGTAACATAAATAGTGCAGTTGTGCCTAATATAAAAATATATCAGTATCAATCGATAGCGTAAAAATGATTTTTTATATATCTTTTATGAACAAATATAATATTATGCAAGTTACATAAAGTTAGGAAAACTTAGGTGAATATATATTGTTTGATACACATAATACAGTACATACCCAATAATTTATTCAAGATTCGATGTTTCATGTTAGGTTTAAACAACAATTTCTCAATGAGTTGTATCCACAAAAGCCCTATTGCCACTCGTGGTATGGTACCTTCTTCAAAGTTCAAACCCAATTTTATATCATGGGATATGCTATTTTTTCAAAAGTATTTTTTTTTATAACAAATTTGTTCTATATTAGATATGATTTTGAGTGAGGATGAAAACCCTCAGTCATATTATCTTAGGATATGCAGGGGATAAGTGCTGCCTTATGACCTGAGCTAACCAATTGTAACTTTTCTTCCCAAAATGTTGAATCTCCAATCCCAAGGGTTCCCACGCCCCTGCTCGACAAAACATCTAGGAGGATGTAAATCATGGTAACTCAACTAAATATAGAGGCTGCTCCCACATTGCTGCTGGTGAGACTCGATTCCTAGTTTTTCTTCCGAAACTTTACCCCTGTGACAACTGAGCTGCCCATACGGGCTTGTAACCTTGGTTTTACCAAGTTAATAATCTGACTAATTTAATTGAGGTTGTCCATATCTGATATGATTTGTGACACATTATTAGCATTTGTATTCATTCCATCTCCATGAAAGGCATGAATTAGTCAACCCTAATGCAAATTAATTAAATAAATAAAGTCTCATACGATAATATATAAAATTTGATATAATAAATAGCAGTACCTAAACATTTATGGGAACCAACCAAGACCTTTGTAGTGCAATCTCTTTCAGGTCCCATAACCTATCACATCATATATATTAATTTATTTATTTTCACACACTATATATTATTATATATATAAAAGAAAAACATCCACAATAATCCTATAATTATTTTCCATGGCAGAGTTCAATATTGGAGATTTCCTCAACTTGAACACTCCTCTCCCAGACAACCTAAATTTCTCCAACGATCAACATGGGATCATGAGATTCTCCAATGATGGATTTGAAGAAAACCACCACCAGAGTGCTCTTCAGCTCACCATGATGACTTTCAACAATGAAATCCAAATCCCAAGTTATGATCATCATCCTCATCCTGCACCTAATACATCTCCTCACTTCTTCTCCATGGAAGCTGGAGCCACAAGCCATGGCTTCACCGACGGAAATGTCAACCCGCTGTCAGAATCCGAGGGTTTAGACATCCCTCATCAGGCTTATCCTGTCAAGGTTAGTAAAAAAGTATCATCTGTTAAAAGTTGAGTTTTTAGTGGTGATCGAGTGAAGTTTGAGGATACCCGTGACTGTGTGACCCTAGGAATTCCCAACCTTCTCCTAAGCTCTGATTTTGCTCCTTGACTTGCCTCGTGCCCTTATGCTTTCGTTTTGTGCTTCCCTAACTCATTTTCACTTGCAAATTGCCTCGTTCCTTGCCCGATCAGGCCTTTGCCCAATCCTCCTTGTCTACCTTCAAAACCACTTCAATTAGGAGCGATTTTCATCTCAATCACCTTAAGATCCAGGCAAATCGAGATTAAATGAAGTGCACCACTAAGCCAAATTAGGTCTTATCATCCATCTATCTTTCATATATTATATAATAAATAATATATGTAGCATGGTACATATTTTTAATTGATTATGATAACATATCATGATAATCCATAATAAAGTTGAATTTACTTATAGATCATGAATGGATTTAGGCAAACTAAGGAATAAGTGGCTTAGAATTAACATATAAAACAATATATTTAGAATAATGTTTGAATATATATATTTCTCCTATATAATAAGGGAACAAGATTAAATAACTATATTATTGTGATGATAGAATTGTGGTAGGAAGAAGAGAAAGAGGAACAATGATAATGGAGAAGGTGATGATGGGAAGCCTAAAGAAGTTGTTCATGTGAGAGCCAAGAGAGGGCAAGCTACTGACAGTCATAGTTTGGCTGAAAGGGTAAGTTATTTCATTCATTACATATATAAGCTTTGTATCTATATGTAGAGGGTATATATGTATTACCATGTGTTTATGTATATTTGATTCAGACTCGATCAGATCTGTTACTTAGAACAAAATTGTAACTTATTACTGATCTATGGATCTCGATCAACCTATAATATACACAGAATATTATAATTCGATCTCCTTTCTTCTTGGTATCTTCCCACCTCTAATGTTTTAGGTATGGAGATCATTAAATTCAATTTTTGAAACTATAGTACATGTTTTAAACCTTAGAATTTAATGAAATGTGTACTAAAAAGTGGTTAAAGTTTGTGTAAATTGAGGATTGAGAAGCAAAAATTAAAACCTAGTATGGGAGAAGGTAAAGTAGTATTTCATGGCAGCTTTAAGAATTTTCATTGAATCATTTTTTTTTAATGATCTGATGATCTAGCAACGAAGAGAGAAAATTAATGAAAAGCTCAAATGCTTGCAAGGTTTGGTCCCAGGATGTTATAAGGTAATTAATTAAATCCCTTCTTAATTTTGTCCTCTTTTTTTTTTTTTTTTGTTCAGAATTTAAACATAAATTAATGTTAAAATGGTTGCAGACGATGGGAATGGCTGTGATGCTGGATGTAATAATCAACTATATCAGATCATTGCAAAATCAAATTGATGTATGTATATATGCTCTTTTTTTTTTTTTCTGTATTTTCAATTCATTTAAATTCTTTTTGTTTTTTTAGTAGTAGTTACTAATTTATTTCTTATTTTATAGTTTCTTTCCATGAAACTCTCAGTAGCAAGCTTATTCTATGATTTCAACTCATCAGATGTGGATGCAATGGACATGGCACAGGTGCACCTTCTTTCTTTCCCATCCTAAAGCATAAATAAATAAATAAAATTAAAAAAAAAACTAAATAATTGAAGTTAGCTATGTATTTTTCATCTTTAATGCAAAATCATGTTCTACCCTTCCAATTTTTGGTGCCTGGTTTTTGTTAACCAAATTTTGACTGAAATTATTTACAATTTGATCATTTTTGACAATATTTAAATTAGTGTTAATTTATATATTTAAGAACTACATTAAAAGTACTATTAAACATTAAAAAAAATTAAATTTAAAAGTATAAAAAATGTTATAGAAAATAACCAAAAAACAAAGAATTGGATTGACTAATAAATAGTATATAGAACTGATAAAATGAGACAGAGAATAATAATTTATATTATGTGTTTCAATGTATACACATATTATTAGTTGAGAATACAAGTATCGGATTATTTACATTTTATAGTGAATTCCAAAACTGGAACCAATGAATTGAATTGTATTTTAGATTCATAGAGTCTTGCTTTAATCAATTTTGAAATTTGAACCGTGACATATCTCACTTAAAATTTAACCTATAGATCGCTGACACTATCACAAACTTACATCGGGTCAAAACCCTACCTCATATACATTGTATATATACCAATTCAACTACTCCCCCTAAATCATGATGGAATTGAAGTGTGATTGTGGTTGATGTTTGTTGTAGGGGGCGAATCTTTATGAAGCTCAAGGGATGGGAAAAGCTATGGTTGAAGGGTATGGAGGATTTCCACCTCAGTTTCAAACATCTTGGCCTCTTTAATTATATATAGTACTTCTACTATCTACTTCTTGAATTGAGCTCCACTCCCTATATATATATATACTATTACATATTTACAACAACTTGAACAACCTCTTTTCTGTAATTTGGAGTCTTTTTTTATAAATACACAAATGTATGATAAAATATATGAAAGATGGAAGACTAAATATATTTAATTATTATATATGTGCGGTTTAAACTTTGTGATGCATACATTGGTTATATCCTTATTAGTGTTGTAATCCCTATAAATTGAGAGAGAAATTGAGACAGTATTTTTATAGTGATTTTGGAACTCCAACCACTCTTTTCCTAAGATATGGAGGTTTAATACAAATACAAGTGAAAAGTAGTCTTTCACACTAATTGTAAACCTAGCCAAATAGATTACTTCTTGTTTCCATTTTCGACAATTTCTAGAATAACTTTCTACACCAAATTGTACATTCTGCACGGTCTGATCTTCAACTTTAAGGGTCGTCCACCAAGTCACATTATATTTAGAGAAAATCTTCAATCTTTGATGAAAAAAGAGATGGTTTTTGTCTTAAAGACTCTAGGACAAACTTTAGATGAATCTTTGAAGCTCAAATTGCTTAGAATGGCTTTCAACTTTGCTCACTTTTACACCTTTAACTTCTCATTATAATGCTTCATGAGGGCCTATTTATAGAGTTGAGGAGTCGAATATTGAAACCGCGTTGAATCTATTTGTTGGCACCTTCTGTGATAGTAGGCCCAAGAATTGCCATCTCTTCATTTTTTCATTGCATGTCATTAACCTTTGGACTTCACCTAATACCTTTTAGGTGAAAAGCATCGGTTTGTCCCTAAAAGTAGCTCTGCAGACTTTTTGAACATATATTGAAGTTAGGAGCCATGAGAAATGTGTCCAATAGTTCTTTTTCAATTCTCAAAAGATATTTCATATATCTCGTATTGACATCTGTCGAATGTTCTTCTGTCGGTAGACATGGATTTGTTGCCCTGAGAGGATTTATGATACCATGACTTAGACAGTTCTTTTGATTTCAGTGTCTTAAAGATGATAAAACATCTACCAGAAGATCTCTAGATGATTTTTATTTTATTGAAAAAATCACTAATTGAAGATCAAAATGTCCCTTGTATTGAAGGACATTTAAACAATTTTGTTGATGGGGGACCAAATATGATCATGCCACAATAATACTAGGATCAAAAGAGATGTTCTGGAAAAAAAGGGACTAAAAATGGATTATCATCTATAAATCTAAGACAAAAAATGGAATTAACTCTAACAAAAACTTTTTTTTTGAAAACAACTCTAACAAAAACCTTATTTTAACATTTTTCCTAACGAAATGTTATTTCATATATTATAAATTCGTTCGAAATTTTATACCCTAAAACCAAAAGAAAGGGAAAGGCAGCTAGCGCAGATAAAGGTATAAGATATGTAGGTATAAAGATTCCAAAGAGTTGGGATTATTATGGCCAAATGTTGAGGAAGAAAGTGTGGGGAGCAAAGCACAGTGATGAAGAGTATGTTGCTTTCGACGAACAAAAGAAAACATTAGGAGGGGTGTCATAGAAAACTTTGATTATTATACTTCATCGATTAGAAATGTCAACAAGGTGGAGACATACAAGCTCATCCTAGATTGTTAGAATCAAGCATGCTTACCATTACGCTGACCCTCTAGGTGTTTGCCTAACATATAGATCGACTTCCACTACTTAATAGCTATCATTTTAATACGATCTTACATTGAACTTGCAATAGATCATGAACTACTTAAGATTGAATTATTAGTCTTTTTACAGATTTGATTAGTCTTCTGTAGAGAAGACTACTATTCCTCAGAGCACAAGCAATCTAAAACGTGACATCATGAATATCGACTTTTTAAAGAATGGTCAGTGATACAATCACAATTGATGAGGAATATTAAAAAAATAAAAAAAAAAAAACCTTCTAGAAGTATACATATACAAAATTACTTTGCCATTGTTCCACCAGAATGACACCAAAAAACTGAATGAAAAGACATTATACCATGCATGGTGGTGGTGGTGGCATCCACGAAAGGTGGCAGAAAAGCCAACCCCTACGCTAGCTACTTCACCTCTAAGGGCTTTAAGTCGAAAGAAACATTCATGAGAGAAGGCAAAAAAAAAAAAAAAAAGGTTGAAGAACTAAAAGTGAGCAAAAGCTAGTAAGAATAACTCAATTTCGCATATATAGTTGTTAGAATCAAACTTAGCAAATATGCAACTTTATTTTCTTATAACTTCACACATAGCAATTTCCTCTTAGCACCAAGCTACCATCGATGCCTCTGTAGTATCTATATCTGTTCATAGCTACTTTTTCTATCGCCTCCATTGATCGAGGCTTGAACCCACCCCTTTCCATGTGGGAATGCAACCGGGTGTCACTAGACCACAAGGTATTTGGCCATTAAAAGTGAAATTTGTTAAGCATATGATATATATATAAATATAAATATATAGCATATTTATTAATTTAAACTTTTAAATAGTACAAAAAAACATCCTTTAAAGGTAACTGGAGACCGTCGCCGGAGTATCACTAGTGCTTGCTATAGTCGTCGTCGAAACCCTAGTAACTTGTTATTACGGGTCATTAACTGGTTTTGGAGCTTCATTACACGAAAATAGCATGTTCGTGGACTTAATTGTACATTTTAAAAGTTTAAGTGTTTAATTAACTTTTCATATAAAGTTTAGAGGCATATTTGACTCTTTTCCCAATATTAATTAATTCGTTCGAAATCATTTTGCTATTTCCTAAAAAAAGGGGCAAAATAATAATTTGAAAAGCTAATGGACTTTTGCTTATTAATCAGTCTGGATCAACTTTGTAATTTCTGAAACAGGCCCTCAATTCAAAAGTAGGAAAATATTTGGGCTAATAAAATCCATTTCTACTTGGTGAGGCCCAAATTTGTAGCATTGAAGAGAGCTTTGGCCCACTAATAAGGAGTAAGGAGGTAGTCTTGATGGCAAATTATTATTTATGTATTGAATGTACACTATACAAAAGAAAATATATAATTGATGGGGTTATGGAGCTTAGGATCCATTTTATTAGCAAAGTCTTGACCCAAGAAGAGCGAATGAAGGTTCTTGTTGAGCTTAAAGTGGGGAAAGAGGCCCAAAAGGTGAAGATGGGTGCAACTATACACATGTCTACATTGAGGGTAGGGATCGGAATCAAAATATCTTAACGAAGTGTAGCTAGGGGTTGAACTCGTGACTTCTTTACATAACAAGGCACCCGCTAACTAGCTGAACCACTTCACCTTGTGCATGAAGATGTGCTAGCCTATACTTGTTTTTTGAGGGCGGTGACAACAAAATAGTGGAGGGTGAAAATGAGACATGTAATAAGGCTAAGGTTAAAGGCTAATGAAGAGTGAGAATCACCCAACTTGTCATCAATTGTAGGAAATTCCAAACACTATATATATAAGAGGCCTCATGTCTCCTATTTAGATATCATCTTTTTTTTTTTTTTTTTTAGATATCATCTTTAGATTCACCACATTCTAACTAATTTAGTGGTGTCTTGCCCTACCTTTCTACAAGAATACCCAGGTGCTCCTATTTTGTGCATTCGTACTTGATTTATGGTGGACCATATCTTGATAAAATTATCAATAGTAAATATGATAAATAAAATAAATAAAATGAGATTAAGAGTCAAAGTTATATTACTTTTACATGTTATATATGGAGAAAATTGAATGGGTAAAAAGTTGAATATGAAATCGTTTAATTATACGGAGTAGTTACTTTGGTATACTAGTAGACCACACACTTTTAACCATGCAAATTTACAATGAGTGGAAGTATAAATTGTTGTTGAAAATTTACCCTGCAAAATAACACATCCATAATTACCATCCATCATCCTTAATAATATTTATCATGCATGCTATTCCATTTTAACGTGCTTTGACTCACTTTATTTATTTATTTATTTATTATTATTATTATTTAATGTGAATTATTATTTTTTATCCTTTTTTTAAAATGACAAGAGAAACTCGCAGTCACTTATCAAAGGTGTGCATTAGATAAAATTCACATTGTAATTCTGACCAACAAAAGTTTAAGAAAATAAATCAATTTAAATTTTTCATAACTGATTGATTCAAATCAAGAATGTAAATTAAATATACCATTTTCACTTTTTACCATCTCCTTTCCCTATATGAAAGGAGTGCTAAACATTGTAAGTCCTACAAGCATTAGAGCGTAGCTTGTTAATTACACTTGTGGTAATCAAGACAGTACAACATAATTAAATTAGCCATCAAATAGGCTCAGTGAACTAGGTAGAAAGATGTAATTCCGCGTAAAATATACAGAGTTTTATACTTGAAATAATTGTATATGACTACTTGTTTTTCATAGTTCTTAAAGTCTATAGTTCTTTGTATATACACGCCGGTCTATACATATATGAATTTAACTATAGATATTATTCACGGGATGAAGAGGTAATTAGTTTGACTTCAAATATTTTCTGATAGAATTTGATAAAATTAGCTTGTATAATTTAAAGACGTATTGTATTAGAATCAAGTATTTACCGCTATGTAAAAAATTTAGCCATCCAAGGCAACACCCAACAATTCCCTTCTTAGCACATATCAATACTAATTAATAATTATCATGATAAAGTGTTTATCAATATGCCAAAATTTATAACTATTAGCGAAGATATAACTCTATACTTGATTATATTTGTATAGTAACCAATGTCATGTTTTTATGACAGGATATTAGACTTAACCTTCCAAGCCAACACCTAACATAGTATACCTAGCTAATTAAGTGTACTAGGTATTAATAACACTAGTGCTAACAATAACCGATATGATATAACCTAAAACAAAAATTTCATTCTTACCTTGCATGGGCGTCTCAGTTCGTCCTTGTGTGGTAGATTGTGAATTATGACACATAATTGAGCCCTGACAGTCGCAATATGAGAGTTACACCCAATGTAATGGACTCCTTATAAAGTTGTTGAGACGGGTCGGCGGGATGGGGTCCGCCATATACGGGCCTAAGGGAGGCCGTCCTGCCCTGCCTTAGGCTCGTGGGCTTGGGCAAGGGCCCATCAAATTTTAAAAGTTTTAAATTTAAATACTATGTAAGAATTAATATAAAAAGTTAATAAGTGTATACTAAAATAATTTGAATAGTTTAAACATATATTGATGCTTTTGTAATTTGCTAAACACAATAATAACTAATAATATATAATTAGTCCTAATAAATAATCAAATACATAATGTATTAACCCATAAGTTAATAACAAATCATTTATACAATGTACTAATTACTCATACCTACATTTTTTTTTATATAAACACACACACACACACATATGTGTGTATATATATATATATACACACACATTGTAGTTTCATTTTATGCACACTGTAGTTTCATTACAACATTTAAAAAAAAAAAAAAAAAAAAAACTAAGCGCGTTGTAACAGAGTTAACTGCCACTGTTTCTTTTCATTAAAAGAAATGATGTTTTGACCATCGTCCACCGTATAATAATTGTAATTCGAGGCATTAAATTCAAATGCCCACCCTGCCCTTTCGATGGGGCATGACAAGCTTGCCTGGCGGGCTAAATCCCGTTTTGAAGGCTCTAGCTAGCTAGTTTTTTATGGGCACTAGACACTAGTCCAAGTCCTCCATTATCAAATTTGTCGCTAAATTACCGTGATTTACCTCTCTATTATTCTGTATCGGGATGTGAGGATCCTAGGATGATAAAATTTTGCCTTGTATTAACAAAAAATAGCATGCATAGTTACATTCATTTTTATTACTACCGATACAGATCGACTACCAAAAATTATGCACAAAAATTCAGATACATCAAACAATTCAAGAGCCTATATTAAAATGCAAGCATGCAAAAGGCTGGCTAACACATAGTCACATACTCCTCTCATTGTGCTTCGCAAATGACTATAAATTAGCAGTCCAAGAAACAGAAGCCAATGGCATCAACTTTTGGTAATGGGAACAGCAGAACCACTGTTTCAAGTATTACTAAAAGGCATATGTATTATTATTAAAATAATTATAATTATTGTTTATTAACAAATTAAATTAAATAAATAAATAAATGATCATGTTTTTTTTTTTATTGTGTTCTGAAGCAGTTGAGTTCTATAGGATCATGCGCAAAGGGGAACCGCACGCGGACTGACTCATTCTCAGATCATTTTTTACCAAAAAAATATTAATTATTTTTTAGAGTAATTTAATTAAGTGGAATTGTTTAATATAAGTGCATGGTTGGTTTAATGTAGTAGCTAGTGAGTAATATAATTATTTTTAAATTTTTAAATAATATATTGTTTTTAATTGTAAAACTATATATTAGAAGACCCTTCCAAGGCACTCATTCTCTAGCTCTCTTTTCTATGTATTTGTTTGTCTTTCTCTTACCACTTTACATTCCCCTTGGGATCCTCCTCCATTCCCCCATCATCATCCTTTCCAATTTGTTTACTAACATTGTTCCATAAATTGTGTTATACAATATCATATGTTAGCAAATTGTTTAGTGTATTTTCAAGTAATTTATCTTGATAATATTCGTGTACCTAATGATAAAATCTTTCACATGTATAACGCGGGTGACACTAATTATAATATTATGTACACTTAATATTGACGCTCAGTGTAAATTTTACTTGCACTTAGGTGTACTATATAAAACTATTACTTGCGGCACTTTTAACACAATTTACTTAATTGCACTTCGATGTTTAATTATTTACGAAAATGTCACCACTTTTTTTTTTTAAATAAGTGTTTCTGATCCGTTAGATCTAGACACTTAGACGGCTGTGAATGGTTCTAATTATATATGGCATTGTTTTTGTATATTCTCATATGGATATATTATTATATATATTATTTTAAATGGATTTATTATTATAGGTATTATTTTTAGAATTTAAAACTTTAACTTAAAAAAGTTGGATTAATAAAAAAAAAAATCAATTAGGTTAATTATGTAATACAAAGTTGGATTTGATTAACACTTAAAATTTTAAGATTTTCAGTTAAAACTGTTTGATTAATTGATTGCACACTCCTATCCATATGAATTGCATTATATATATATATATATATATATATATATATATATATATATATATATATATATATATAATTGGTTGGTAAACATGAGCGAGCTGAGGCATTTTGGAAGGATGAAAAGGAGGTTTAGTTCTCGAGATGTCACTGCTCATGTGTACGTTTTCATCGTTGAATACGCCAACAATGATGACCGGCCTATCTAGCTAGCTACTAGAGAAACATAGCTGCCTGTATTGTATTTACACATAAATTAAAATAATGGAAATGAGGGCTTCATGTATGTATAATGTATGTCGCAGAAGGAGGCACTGAACCTTCATCTTACTGGGTGGCGGACTGCATGCGCTGCCGCCTATATGCCTCACCACTTGCACAGTTGCACTTTGCTTCCAATTCTCACTATATTAGAGACTCTGTGTTGTGACAATCATGCATTTTTTTTTTTTTAATTTTTAAATATAGACGAGCGTGCAGTGGTTCTACAATAATATTGATCTGGAAAACAAGGAGAGAAAACAAACTGCAAGTGACAGACACTGCATGCCTTAATACACACCTAACTAGCTAGGATACTCCCAACCTACGATGTGCTGCCTGGGAAATAGCTCATAATTAAGTTTTACTTGGTTTCGTTCTTCTTTTTTTTTTTTTTTTTTTTTTTTCCAAAAAATTGAATCTCCAATCCAAAAACCTTTCACGCCCCAACCCGACAGAGCATATCATAAATGTTAGTTAGACATTTGTTTATTGCAAACAATGAGTCTTTTCATTTTGAGAGGTTGCTCCCAATGAGCAAGAAACCTCCTCACTTTGAGAGATTGTTCTTGCTGATGAAACTCAATCTTTGATCTTTCTTTCCAAACTTCACTCTTATGATTAACTGAGATGCTTATGCGGGTTGATTTGATTAATTTTGACTGTTTAACTAGATAAAGTTCATCCGATGCATTTTATTTGTCTGATTTAATTAACTGAAGTTAATTTTAATCTTTTTTTATAATATTAAGTTTCCTATTAATATATAAAATTTATATATTAAAATTTATATTAAAAGTATTATTAAACACAAATCAACAAGCTCAGTAGAAGTTAGTTTAAACTAAGAGCATCATTAGTAGTGGAGATATTTCGTGGTTTTTGAGAAGTTTTTGTAAGTGCGATTAAGAAAGAGAAAATGAGAGGAGAGGAAAAAAATTAAAACAAAATGGATTTTCAAAAAAAAAATAAAATTGAAAGAGGCAGTTGTCAGGAGTCGCGTGCCACTAGGCGCCCTTGTTGCGTCTGACGCGCGTCAGGCCTAACAAGGCATTTTTTCGATCTTTTGTAAAATTACTGTTTCATGAACCCTTAATTTGCCTATGAATCTCATTTCTTTTATCTCTACCTTCTCTCCCTCCCACATTATTTGTTACTGTTTTAATATCCCTTAAATATACATTGATAAGGAATGCTCTAATAGAGCTTATCAACATGATCAATAGACTTGTCAATCAATCTCATCGGAGCAAAACGTACACGATTGATAATCATCGATAATTCAATATGGTTCAACGAGCTTGTCAGTCGTATAGTTAATTATTTCCTTTATTTTTTAAAATTTATATTTCTATGTCGAATTATTATTATCAATCTTCTTCTTTGAAGAAGAAGAAGAAAAAAAAATAGTCAATTACTGCAAATTGGTCAAATTTGGAAGTTTGTATTTATCTGTACATAGTTGTTACTGATCTCTCCATATAGAGGATAAGGATATGACAAAAGCAAACATGACTAGAATGGTATCAAGGAATCAACCTCATCTTAATCAAGATTACCATGGGATTATTAATGTAAATAATACATTGATATTAAATTACTAAAATAAAGCATTATTAACCAAATTTAAAATAAACATAATAATCATCATGATGATGCCAGCAGTGGCCCGGCAAGCTCAGTAAACAACCTTTAAAAATTGACAAATTACACCTAATTATCTACTAAGTCACATGCATTTGGTTCTTTATTCCTACTCACTATTAAGTCACGAGTGGATGAATGCTATTAATTATACATTTGGAAAATAAAAAATAAGTTGGTTCAACAATTTGTTTTGTAATTACAAGGTTCTAAATTTGATTTTCAATGAAAGATGTTTATTTATCTTATTGATGTGAGTCTGTCAGCTCTGGACAATTTAAGCTGGTTTACATTATTATGATTATTTGACAACAAAAGTTATAAGGCGGGCTTCATCCAAAATGCTCCTCCAAATAATGATTGTGGACTTTTTTGTAAATTAAAGTAAAACAAAAAAAGTAAAAAATTGGTGAAAATAAAATAGAGAATTGAAGTAAATGCAATTCAATAAATATTATAATAATTTATTTAGGGGGTGTATTCAATCACGACTTTCATGAACTTCTAAATACTTTTAAAGTGATGGATTTTAATTGACTTTTGTAGAGTTTTTGTAAACTTTCTTATAATCTTTTAAACTTTTATAAACTTTATAAGAGTTTATAAATATCCATAGAACAAACATTTATAAACTTTTAAAAACTTTTTCATATTAAAAAGTTTACAAAAGTCATTAAAACTCTAACGGGATGTTTGGTTCACGGAATAGGCAGGGAATGCCATAGCATTCCCAGTAATAGCATATTCCGTAGTTTGGTAAACATTTGTATTCCCAGGAACATTGTTCCTGTGAATGAGCTATTACCCTTGCAAGGGTAATAGCTATTACCAGCACCCCCCTGGTATTAGCCTATTACTGATCCATCAGGAATAGGTATTTTATTTTATTTTATTTTCATTTTTACCCTTTTTTAAACATTAATTTTTTACGCTCATTTTTCTTTCTATCATCATATCACATGCAGGCATCTCACTTCGGTCATTGTAAATTAAAATTCTTCTTTAAGATATTCTTCTTCAAGATATTCTTCTAAACTAATGAAACAACTAATGCTGAGTAATATAATTATCAAAATGTTTAAAATGAAAAAAGTACAAATTTGCCTTCAAAAAAAAGTACGAATTAAAATATTCATCTTGTTAGTACAATTATCTTTGATTGACATTGATTTTGCCTTGTTGGGTGTCTCTCCACATATATATATAAATTAATAATTAATAAACATACAATTATATAAAATTATAAACATATTAATTAAATAAAATTTGAAAATTATAAATTAAAAAATTTGCTGCAACCAGCAGCAACTTGCTGCTGGTTGCAGCAAATATTTTAGCTGCGAACAACAGCAATCTTGCTGCTGTTCGCATATAAATCTGCTGTGAACAGCTGCTGCTGTTCGCAGCAGATTCTTGCTACGATCGCAGCAATTTTTTTGGCTGCGATTGCAGCAATTATTTTGTTGCGATGGCAACAAAAAATTTGCTTGAACATAAAAAAAAAGGTATTTATGAAAGATTTGAAACGTACCATAAAATTGATGAAAAATTTGCCTAGTTTAGATAGAGGAAAAAAAATCTGTAGAGAATGTTGAAAAGTTTGGTGTTGGAGGGTTGGATTTCATCTATTTATATTAATGAAGAGAAAGTCGATAGAAATCCTATTCTGACAGAGTTTGTGAAAGTCAGTAACTTTTTGAATACCAGTAAACTTTTAATAACTCTACAAGAGTCTGAATCGAATACCCGTATACTTTTAAAGAGTTTTGAAAAGTTTGAATTGAATACATGTAGATTTTTAAAGAGTTTATAAAAGTCTGAATTGAATACCTCCAAACTTTTCAAGTTAATAAAAGTATTTAAAAGTTCATGAAAGTCGTGATTGAGTACACCCCCTTAGTTATGAATATGTTTGTCTGTCTGTTTGATACATCAAGTCCCTATTAACAAATTCTCTCTGAAGGCATTAATTATATGTAGTGGGTACTGATTACAACTTAAGTGCTATTTAGTTGTGCTAATTATATGATGGCTTTGACTCAATAACAAAGTCTTTGATGGGACAAAGCTTAATCCTTGTTATTTCAGATTGGAAAATATTGCCAAGACCTTATGGTTTAGTGGCACCCGATTGCACCTCCATATGGAAGTCAATGGATTTGAGCCTCAGTGAAGGTGACGGTTGACTTTTTGTGCTTTACTCTTAATATATATACTTTTGTATGTATTGTGGATCTTGATCCAAAACGACATTCATGTTATGTACCTCCCGTTAATATAATTTATCTGTAATTAACATAATATATGTACATGCAGATAATAAATATATTTTCCCACCATTAATATTTTCCTTTGATTTAGCGAAAAGCTTGCAGTCGCTATCCAAATATATGTTCACATTGTGACTGTAGTCGACAAAAAGACCACAAGAAGATAAACCAGCATAACTTACCTATATAGCTCGGTTCAAATTGAGAATATACCAATAACAACTCCACAGGGAATTAAGCTTAAAACTTTGTAGTTACTAAATCAAGTATATGATAATTGGGTTGGGGTTACGCCCATCAATATTTCATTTCATTTATAGACAATTGTTATAATTATTGCAATGGAAAAAAGGGGTGTTTGGATGTAACTATTCAACTGTGATTTCACCATATATATATCAGAATGGCCATCCCCAAACCCCAATTTGGGGAAACTAGTCTCTATCCAAACCTGGACATTCATCATCATGAAGTGGGCAAAATGGTGATGAATATACACAGCTTTTAGGCCCTGCATGCCCTCTGAATATTAGGACCCACAAAACTCTATAGTCCCATATCCTATGCAATAGTTGTACATCATATATGCAGCCTTCCTGTTCACATCAACTCATAACTAATCATGCAAAATAGGCATTAGGAATGTGATGTAGTGTCAGAGCTTGGGAGGGAGAGAGGGGGATGGGGTCTCTACTACATGGACTCTCAAATTCTACTTAGTCACTTCTGTTTTATGATGTGGCAATTAAGTATAGTATAATTGTCAAAATCGATTTTACCTGTTGGGTCGGGCCGACCCACCCCTACATAGGTAGGGGGTGGATTTCAAAAATAACAGTCCGCTAATAAGAGGCAAGCTTTTTAGGCCTGCCCTGCTTAAGTCCGCTGGCCGCCGGGCTTTGGCTCGCCCTGCCCAGCCAGCCCATATTGACAGCTCTAAAGGATATGATGTTTTCATCAGCTGGATTCTAAGAAAAGTGTCTTCTACGTCAAGAATTTGTTAGAAAGAGCAGAAATTGGGAGTAAGAAGTGATAGTCCATATAGTATTTTCGAGATGATAATGAATGCAAGTTTGCAGGGAGAAGATGAGAAAGTGACCATTTTTGAAATCTTGATGAAACATTTAAGAAGTTTCCATGATTTTCAAAGGAGGTTTCAGAACCTTGGATTCATAGACTTGTCCTGCCTTGTTCTTATATGGCATTGTGACAATTGTGTCCAAGTTTCAAAAACCCAAATTTTTGTACCATCTTTTAGTGTTAATGTAATTGATGTAACATGGGCTAGCTAATAGAAAACAAAATGAAAAGGAGAAGTGATCGTGTATTCGTGTGCAAAGACTTTTCCACTTTCTGAATGGTGTCAAAACTCAAAAGTGAATATATATATAACGATTTTTTAAAGTAATATATTGTTTTTATTTTATTTTATTATTATCCTTTAAATATTCAGACCAAGTTTCTTAGCTACCATGCTTATGCGGTATTGAGCCATAATGCCGTTCATTTTTAGTGTATTACAAGTTCATTTTATGTTACAATATGTTAAAAATGAATATATATCAAATTATAATGATCTTACTAAAAATTAATATGCATTCTATTAAAATGAATTTGTATCAAGGTCTTTCTTACAAGGTGGACCCCGAGGTTTACCTCATTGTGATCCTTTGCCGACTATGATCGAATAGTGGCTGTTGATTTACATCGTCACCTAGTGTTGCAAAAATTTCGCCTAGGCACTTATTAATCGGTGCCTAGGCGCTAGGTGCTGGTGAGCTTCCTAGCGTATCACCATAATCGGTGATCTAGGCGCCTGGACGGCTAGGCACCCGACTAGGCCGCCTAAGCACCGACTAGGTTGCCTCGGCCGATTAGCTATTGTTCCATTCTTTTTTAAATGTGTTATTCACTAAAAATGACATCGTTTTGAGCGAAATAACCTCAAATTGTTCAAACTCTAGATATTTTTTAGGTTAATATTTAATATTTTAGTATTGACTATTAAAGTATTAAATAATTTATAATTCTTAATTCTTAAAAATTTAAAAAATTAACAATTTTTTTTTTAAAAAAAAAAAGAAAAAGTACACGGACGCCTAGGTGCTATGCACCCCCGAGCGCCTAGCAATTTTTTCAACCATGTCGTCACCAAAAAAAAAAAAAGAAAAAAAGTTGTCTTTTAAAATCAATGATAAATTAAGGTCAAATCCCTAAAGTCATGTTTGATAGTATTTTTTGGGTCAAATATCATTTAGCTAACGAGCCTGTGATGCAACATGATCTATCACAAGATAAAATTTTGGAGGCATATTTAAAGATAAAGATGGAATTAGATACACCTGCAGGTTGTAACTGGTAAATCACACTATATATGGATCCATGCATGTGTATATTTGTGTTAGAAGGATTTATTTGGATTTACATATAATTAGTGAATCCAATAACATCCTTAAGCAATCTTCATGGATTGGATTCTGAGAATCTAATGTAATCCTGCAAACGTTAGATTAGTCCTAAATTAGGTTTGTGTTGATAAAGTATTTGCTGTCAAAACGTGCAACCACGCATTTAATTAACATAAAGATTAGCATCTAATCTTCATCTTATTTGTACCGGAAAATCTTTTAAATGTCGTTTTAAGTCTGCGGATAATGACAAATCGTCTTTCAAATCCCAACACATTTTCATTTTAATTTTGATTTCTTAAACAAAATGCGAATATATATAGTAATGATCAAATGAGACCACATCTTTTCGTGAGTCTGTTAGACTCTTTTGGAGTGCACACAAGTTATAGCTACTATATGAATGCACGCACGTTAGATTGTGTGTAATTTGCCCAACATGAATGTACACAAATTTTGTACTTAAATCAGATTTGAAAAATAAATAAATATATAACATGTGTATGTATCTTGTGTTATGAAATTCTGTACCTTACGAGTATGAATTATGTACCTTGTTTTTTCAATTCAGCTGAGTCCATAATGCTATGTTATGTGTCTTGTGTTGTGATTTTTTGTGTTTGTGTTATAAAATTATGTACCTCGTTCTTTCAATCTATGGTCCATATAATGCTATTTGGATCCTGGTTCATGATATAAATTGTTGTATTTTACTAGTGCACGTGTCGATCTATGTGAACCTAAAGAAGATATGTGGAGTAGCAAGAAAATTGTTATTTTGAGTTACAAAGAAGCCCTGCAACTAATACTCGAAGATATGTAATGGGAAAACTCTGTCTTGTGACATAAATCAGGGTTACAAAGAGTCGGCTCAAATCAAGAATACCAATAGGGCACTCATGTTGGAATAAGTCGAACTTGTTGTCTTGAAGTTACCAAATCAACAGTCTAAGCTACTTGATTGGGGTTATCAACATTATAATTTTGTTTTTTGTTTCCAAAAGGACCCGACAAAGCATCTGAAAGATGTAAATCATGGTAACTCATCAACTAAACACAGAGGTTAGACATTTGTTTATGGGGCACAAGGAATCCTCTTACTTTGAGAGGTTGCTCCTACACTACCATTAATGAGACTCGATCTCAGATTATTGTTTATAGATTTCATACCGGTGATCAACTGAATTGTCCATGTGTGCACCATTATAATTTTTGAAGGATAGGACCACATTGGAATTAAGAATCGGCAAGTGTGCAATTATGAAAGTGTAAATATTGGAATAGGAGTTAGGACCACATAACCTTATAGTGTAGGTGTTAAAATTCCACGTGAAATGAGAGGTTTTGTGTGGATAAAATTATCTTCCGTTTCAAAGTTTGATGAAAAGTTCATAAACGTCCTCTTCCTATGTGTAGAAAATCTTTTATCATATAAACATATATGACACTTATATTATTACTATTATTATTATTGAATTTAAGTTTTTTTTTTTGACGGAATAAATGTTGACTAAAACGACACTTATTTATTGATAGACCCTTTATATCGACTCAACCAATTAAATGATGACATCACATACATAACTCGTCTTATCTCATAATTTTATATTATACTTTTTTTATTTTTTACTTTGATTTACTTGAATGCTCGCATGCCGCCTAAAGGTACACCTAGGGTGAAGACCGTCGTGTAACACTAACCTGCAAAGAATCACAGTACTGTAAATCACCCTCGGTTGCCTATAGTTGACCAACTTTATTATACTACTTTTTTTTTTTTAATGATGAGATAAATCTGCAACCATTATTCGAGGGTGTAAACTGGGCGAAAATCCCATCTTGTAATCATAACCGATAAAGGACTACAATGAGATACACTAGTCTAGGTTGTCCATAGTTGACCGATTTAAACCAAGAAAATTAGTGAGTCGCTCTCATTATGAATTGAATTCCTAAGTTTCGATTATCAAACTTGGCTGAAGTTACCTCTAAGAGTGATATGGAGTAATGCTCTTGAATTTACACCTACCATACTATTAGTCATTATTGAATTGGACTTTTTAAATATTTTTTTTGAATATAACTAACTCTATTACATTGTAGTATCCGTTCATCATACTTTCTCAACCTGTTCAAGCACAAAGAGTTAATACCACATCCACTGAGACTCAATCTTATGACCTCCCATATTGGACTTTTTAAATTTTTAATTACTGTACAAATTTATTTTAATTCGTCAATAAAACAATTTTTTTTTGTGAAAGCAATAATAAAACAATTACACAATAAATATAATTTTTGAATCTTTTATTTTTGTGTCGGCAAAAATAGTTGTTTTCAAAAATCTTTCCTTCCGATGTTATACTATAAGAAGACTTTTCCAAGCAATCCCCACTCTCAATTCGTGGTCCAAAGGGAAATATTTTCAATCATTTTATTTGGCTTACTTATTACTCAAATATCAAATTAAAACAGCTTTTTTTTTTTCATTTTAAAACATTTTTATGATACTTTAATTTGACCTTTTTTTTGGTAACAAATTTAAAGTAATTAGAAATATAAACTTTCTTTTCTATTAGCACCAAATAATTAATACTTAAATTTAACTATAAAATGAGACAGTAAAAGCAATAAACACAAGAAACATAACAAAAAATAAAAAATTGATAAAAATCAAAACAAAGGATCTTAATGAAAAATAACAACATAGGAACGAGACCAAAAGCCACGTAGACCGCTGTACAACATCCACGTAAACCCACACAAGGCCACGTTTTAGGGACTGTATGGTACAGTAGGGCCCGCATTATGACCAAAATCCTTTGGTCATCATCAATTTGAAAAGGCTTTTTAAGTTTTTTTTTTTTTTTTTACCAAATTTGTTAGGCGTTCCTCATGCGATCGGGGAGCGCCTAGCGCCTAGAATGTCTAAGTAGAGATTAATCCATGTCTAGACATTCGTGTATTTTTTATTTTTTATTTTTTAAAGACTAATAATTATAAACTATATAATACTTTAATAGTTAATATTAAAATATTAAATATTAACCTAAAAATATCTAGAATTTGTACAATTTAGGGTTATTTCGCTCAAAACGATGTTCTTTTGAGTAAAATAACTCATTAAAAAAAGAACAATAATAATCGGCCGACTAGACGGCCTAGTCGATGCCTAGGAGGTCTAGTTGGCGTGTAGGAGGCCTAAGTAGGCCTATACGCTAGGCGGTCGACCGGGACCTAGCGCCTAGGTGAGGATTAATCGGTGTCTAGGCGGGATTTTTGCAACACTGCGTAAGATGGATAGAGCCTTAAATTTCAATAAATACATGCTACTCATATCAACCTTAAAAATTCCTTGTCCCAAGGTCACTCATATCAACTCGATAGGATGATGAAGGGATAAATTACGGTGATTCAATAACTTCTTAGATAAGAAGATCAAATGCTCACAAGGAGTGTAACTTACCACATTGAAATATAATCTCACACTATATAACTGTCAAGCCTCAATTCTGCATTCATATCCACAATCTACTTCCCGAATGGTTCGTGCGGGCCTACATACTATTCTCTAGTAAACTATGTAGTGCTAAGCTTGGACACGACCACAACGTTAGACTTGGACATCCTTTGCAGCGCACAATTGTCAACGAATGAATTTCCGAACACATGTATATGCTGGAATGAAAGCTAACCTTAAAACTTATTGTAGACTGAAAAAATTGAATGTTAATTCGTACTGATATGCGGGCATGGTCCCCAAAATGCAACCAACTACTATGTTGTTACGACCCTGGCCGGAATGTTTCTCCCCCGACAAATTAAATTTCAAAGTTTAAACCTTATCTCACTTAATGTTACATCATTTGAGCTTGTCGAACGAACGGATTGCAATTTGCTTCTTTGGTGTAGTTTTGGATTCTAGGGATTAGTAACTTGATAAGTTGTTATCGGAAGAATTACACTTTTATCCGATCTTTTGAATTCTTTTTTAGTAAATTTGATTCTTGTGTATCAATTCCAACAATTTTAATTCTCCTATTGTTCTCAACATTTTCCATTTAATCTTTCAGATATATAATGCCAGAAGTTATCGGGCTAAAAATGTAATCTTTCCTTTGGTGTATAATCTTATATAAATAAGACTTGTAAAGGTCTTTATCAAACAAGTTCCATAAAGGATTTGTTAAATAATGGCTATAAGCCAAGACCTTGTGATCTAGTGTCACCCGGTTACACTCTTATATGGAAGGTGTGAGTTTGAGCCTTAGTGGATGCGATATTGACTCTTTGTGTTTCAGTAGGTTGAGCAAATATTTAGGAGCATTGACTCTTTGTGCTTCAGTATGTTGAGCAAATAGTTATGAATATACACTCAAAAACAAATTCAATTCCGATTTAATTTTACCCCAATATATAGTCATGGTTCTTTAAATGTTTCAAACTATTGATCACCTTACCAAAAGTCATTACTATAAATAACAAGCTATTATGGATTCAATTCTAATTTAATTCTGTCTAAATATAGTCATCCGTTCTTAACCGTTTCAAACAATTGAATATTGATTGCTTTACTAAAATGAGTAAAATCACTAGTCACTAGTCCATAGTTCAACTAAACTCAATCTCGTCTTCTAAAAGAAACTGACAAGTGTACAATAATCCAAGTATTATAGTAATTAAATATTTAATAATCAGAATGAGTTTTTTTTTTTAAATAATATAATTTTATAGTGATGTGTTGAGAAGTGTATAATAATCAAACTATTATACTCCGATTAAATATTTAATAATCAGAATGAGTTTTTAAAAAATTATACTCCGATTAAATATTTAATAATCAGAATGAGTTTTTAAAAAATGATATAAGTTTTTAGTGATGAATAAGAAATTAATAAAATATGAAAAGAATTTTAATAATCTCTCAACAAAATTTGATAAACTAAAGGCATACATATAGTTGTTATACAATTATGGTCTGACCAAAGGGCAGGAATATAGATTATAGAATATAGTCCAAACAATTATTAATTGGCCAAATAAAAACAAAAGAATGTATTGAAATGAAAGTGTAAACTTGGAAATTTCTTTCTTTTTTTATTTTTAAAAAAGAAAAAGAAGAAAAGAACAAAGTTCTCTTTTGTATGCCAAGTACCTTATCCTCAGATGGCATGTAGTGACTCTTTCGTCATAAAAATCGAGCCTCGTGGAGGTTGTAATAGAGCCATCTTTTTGTGTATTTATAGTTAAGACTTTTTTTTTTTTTTTGAAGACAAATGCCCGAAACTCCAAAATTGGTCGCCCATAGGTATTTTTTTTCCCCCTCTCTCTATGGCGAAATTCAGAAAGAAATGAAATACAGAAAATAAATAAATGAAGTGGAAATAAAAATATTTTGTATTGAGGGTGAGAGAGCTGGAAATAGCTGTAAACCTACTCCAACAAGAACTTCTCCACAATCTTCATGCTTGGTTGCACCACCTGATTCTCCCAAATCTCGGCGGTTTCCGATTCCGATTCCGACCCCATCGCCGCCGCAAAAGCCGCCGTGGCGTTTATTCTGTGTAGGTCCCACCCGCCCGCTTCTCTCAGCCGTTGGATCTTCCGGACTTGCCTCTCCGCTAGCTGCCGCGTGTTCACCTTGATCTCCCTCACCGCCTCCTCGTATAATAACCGTTTCCCCCTTTTTTCGGAACGGAAATATTCGGCGAACTCGGGGACGCCAATCGCCTTGGCCAGGCCGGTTCGACTCAGTGGGTTCCCCGGATCGGAGAACCACCGGGAGAGCTCGTCCAGCATGCCGGAATCCATCATGTCGTCCACGCGCTTGAAGAGGTAACGGTTTAGCACCGGCGGGGACACGTCGACCCAGAGGAAACAGCAGTTGTAGCGAAGCTCCCGGCAGAACGAGTCAACCGAGTTGGACTCGTCGAACACGTTTAACTCGGGGTTGAATCGTTCCACTAACAAAGCGTAAATATAGGAGTTGGACCCACCCACGATAAACGGCACGTTCCCCCTCCCCGCAATCTCCGACACCCGTTCCCCGGCGGCGGCCCGGAAATCCGCCGGAGAAAATTCCGGCCAAGATTCCGACGCCTCAAACTCCCCCAAAAGATGGTGCTTGACCCCCTTCCGCTCCGGCATTGTGATTTTGTTCGTCGTAATCTCCAGCCCCTTGTAAACCTGTATCTTATCGGAGTTGATCACCTCTGCCGACGTGAAAAACCGGGTAGCCAAGTCTATAGAAGCCCGCGATTTCCCCGACCCAGTCGCCCCCATTACTACCACCACCTTCTCCTTCTCCTCCCCAACAATGGCGGCGGCGGCGGCGGGGGGTGGGGCCCATTTTCGCCTCGGCCTCACGGATTTAGACTGCAGAAAACCCGCCGGCGGTAGAAACGATGAAAGTATTCTCATAAGGAAAAAACAGAGGACGATGACAATACTCTTGCTATCACTATTAATCACTGCATTCAATCTGTACATGACACAAAAGAAAGAAAAAAAGAGAGAGAGAGAGAGTGGATTGAGGAGTGGGAGAGAGTATAATGGTTTGGTTCGGGTTGGTTGTTTTGTAAGTTATGCGCAAAACCCGTTTTTTTCTCCAGCTGAGCTGTGTCTCTATCATCACTCCGACACTCCATATATACATACATCATCTGTATCTATAGATTGGCGGCACATATACATATGTGTATCCTGACTGGTTTTGTTCTCTGTATAATTTTTTGCCGGAATTATTGATCCAGAAAATCTGGGATTATTGTTAATGGGACAGTACGGAAGAAGAAGAAGAAGATGGAGATGGGGGAGAGATATATAGTAGAGAAGAAAGATCAGAGAGACATTGTCAAAATGGTCGAATTAGTTGGCGGAGAAATATAACTGGAGGGAGAATCGAAAGAAATGTTTTGCTGGGTGGCTGTCGTTGCAGGACATAAAAATATTGCAGAGTGTTTTGCGCATATATAGACAGGGGGGGGGGGGGGGGGGGA
>NC_044929.1:1271469-1296469 GCF_003576645.1 Ipomoea triloba
GGGGGGGGGGGGGGGGGGGGGGGGGGGGGGGGGGAGGGGGAGCCACGTTTTGGGTTTTATGGCACATATTACAACTCTAGCTCACTAAAAGAAGTTATGGCTGATGCAGCGTGTTTAACTGACACCGCAGTTGAGCCGAACAGAGGTCGTTTCATCCGTCAATTCAACTGTAGTTTCAGACGGATGAAACGACTTCTGTTCCGTGCAACTACAGTCTCTCTTTCAACACAATTACAGTATCAGCCGTGATCATGATCAACAATATAATTTGCGCCCTAGATACGATCCATCCGGATTGAATCTAAATTAGTCTCGTGATAGTTAAATTTGCATTTTTTTTTCTTTTATACTGATTTTTCGATTTCGTCGAACTATGTTCTGCGTGACGAAACCGGTGTTGCAAGTTCATATCAGTTCCTAGACACTAGGCACTGGCCGTCCGCCTAGCCTATCACCTAAATCGGTGGTCTAGGTGGCCGACCTGCTAGGGGTCCAACTAGGCCCGATTTAAGAGGTACTAACATTATTACTCTCTTACATTTTATTTTATGTGGATGGTTCAATCAAAGTAATTCTAAATAAGTACTCTCATTTTTTTTTTCAAAAGGCTAATTAAAAATGTTGTTTTGAGTAGTCTTTTGAAATTTAGTATTTTGGAGTTACAAAAAACTTATTAATCAAATACTTATATTGATTTTTAATAAGTCAAACAACTAATAATGGTCAAATAGGTCAAAATTGACTGATAGACTAATTATTTACCAAACAATGCCTTTATACTGTATTTTCTACTCCCTAATAAGTAGCATAAAAATAAAAATAAAAAAAATGGCTGTGATTTGTAAGTTGAAATGTATATTTTCACGTCATTCTTTGTTTCGGATAGCAAATTTTACATGTTGAGTTTTGTGGGTCCGATCCCTTTTTCAAATAAGTTTGTAAGTTGTATGAGATCGTATGATGTGAAATGTGTAAAACTTTTTAGTTAACATATATTTTGTAATATTTTTTTATAAATTCATAAAAATATTATTTTTTTTATTTAAAAAGTATTACACATATCATGTGATCTAATCACTCAATATCATTATAAGTGAATAACAAAAACTTTATTAAAAATTATACTTAGTCGCCTTAGGAGTTAGGACGGAACGGAGACATGAATTTTGTGGTTTTGCCGATGAACTTAGGATTGAATTGAATAACTGAATTACAGAAGCGTTACAGTACCTATATGAGAGTTAGCATAAAACTCTCCTAACCTATAGGTACTGACTATTGACTAGGAATACATAATAAACTGATCAACTAATACAACTATATAATATAAAACGTAACATGACTAATACGCCCCCTCAAGCACAAGGTTGGGAGGAAACCACATTGAGCTTGGTGCGTAGAGAATTGAAACGCTGCGCAGGTAGCGGCTTTGTGAAGATATCCGCTATCTGATCTTGAGTGGACACAAAATTGACGACGAATTCACCTGAAGAAACCTTGTCTCGAACAAAATGGTAATCGACCTCAACATGTTTAGTTCGAGCATGAAAAACCGGATTAGCAGCCATGTAGGTAGCGCCTAAGTTGTCACACCATAGAGTAGCAGGCTGGCCTGAGTGTAGTCGTAACTCACGAAGCAAGGAAACAACCCATGTGACCTCCGCAACCAGATCGGCTAAACCCTTGTACTCGGCCTCAGTAGATGAGCGAGCAACCGTGCGCTGCTTGCGAGAGACCCATGAAATCAAATTAGAGCCGTAGAACACTGCATAGCCACTAGTGGACTTCCTGTCAATCGGACAGCCTGCCCAGTCAGAGTCAGAATAACCATGCAAGGTGAAGTGAGAAGACGGTGCAACACACAGACCCATTTCCAGTGTTCCTTTAACATACCGCAAAACCCTCTTGAGTAATCCCCAGTGTTCTGCTGTGGGCGAGTGCATAAATTGACAGAGACGGTTTACAGAAAAGGATAAGTCCGGCCGAGTAATAGTCAGATACTGAAGTGCGCCCACAATGCGACGATACTGTGTAGGATTATCAAAGAGATCAGGTGAAGAAGAGGCGGACTGAGTGACAGCCGCCGGTGTTGCTAGTGGTTTGCAGTCAGTCATGCCTGCCCGAACAAGAATATCCTGCATATACCTCTTCTGTGACAGCAGAAATCCCCCATTATACTGCAGAGTCTCTATCCCAAGGAAGAATCCGGGTGTGCCTAAATCCCGGATCTTAAAAGCGCTACTGAATCGGAGAAGTAGCGAGTTAACTAACGATGCATCATTGCCCATCATGATGATATCATCAACATAGACGAGCAGATATACCCGAGAATCACCGGAAGTGTAGTGAAATAAGGAGACATCGGTCTTGGAGGATGCAAAACCTACAGATAACAAGAAGTCATGAAGTCGTTTGAACCAGGCACGGGGTGCTTGCTTCAAGCCATATAGGGAACGCTGTAGCTGACAAATATGGCCAGGATGCAGTGGATCTTCATACCCCGGGGGTTGTTTCATATAAACAGTCTCCGATAGATGTCCATTTAAGAAAGCATTATGAACATCTAACTGTCGGAGAACCCATGAATGTGAAACAGCAAGCGAAAACAGGAGTATGACCGTTGTCGGTTTGACGACTGGACTGAAAGTGTCGAAAAAGTCCTCCCCAGCAACCTGGTTAAAGCCTTTTGCAACAAGACGGGCCTTATACCTCTCAATAGTACCATCTGCTTTTCGTTTGGTGCGGTATACCCATTTACAACCAATTATATTCATAATTGGTGTTGCTGGTATTAGTTTCCAAGTGTTGTTATGCAGCAACGCATTAAATTCTTGATCCATCGCATCTCTCCAGTGAGAGTGTTTTACTGCTTCTGGATCAGTCGTGGCATGTAACGCGTAAAATTGCTCCCCGGTTCCCTTTGTCTTTTTGCGCGTGCGCATAGCGTGAACGCCTGCCGCAGCCTTTTTAGCTGCACCAGGTGTAACGGGTACTTGAGTTTCAGAAGGGGATGACGAACGTGAGTCAGTTTGAGTCCGAGACGAATCAATTTGTGGACCAAGAGAATCCGAAACTGAAGGCACTGACTGTGGTATAGAAGTAGTAGTGGTACGTATAGGAGCAGTTGCCCAAGGTGGATCTGCAGATGGTGTTGACGGAGTCTCCTGCAAGGATTCCTGAAAAGGGAAAACACTTTCATCAAAACGAACATGGCGACAGGTATAGACTTTACCAGTGTTAAGGTCCATGCACCGATATCCCCTATAAGTAACTGGGTAACCTAAGAAGACACAAGGCGCAGAGCGGTACTCGATTTTGTGGCGATTATAGGGACGGAGATAGGGGTAACAACGACAACCAAACACACGGAAGAATGTGTAAGGCGGGTGAGTGTTGTATATTTGGAAATGAGGGGTTTGGAATTGTATGGATGACGAGGGTAAACAATTAATTAGAAAAGTAGCTGATTCAAAGGCATAGTCCCAGTATTTAAGGGGTGTGGAACTTTGTGCAAGAAGGGACAGCCCTGTTTCTACAATGTGTCGATTACGACGCTCTACCCTCCCATTTTGTTCGTGTGTATAGGCACATGATTGACGGTGTGATATTCCCAATGATTCAAAAACATTATGTAGATGACGATATTCTCCTCCTAGATCGGACATTATGGCTTTGATAGAATGCGAAAACCGACGTTCTACCATTGCCCGAAATAAAGAAAATATTTTATAAATATCTGATTTTACACGAAGCGGGTAAAACCAGGTATACCTGGTATAGTCATCTACGAACAGAACAAAATAGCGAAAGCCTGAATGAGAAATAACGGGTGATGGACCCCATATGTCCGTAAATACTAGATCTAATACATGAGTACTATTATTCGAAACCCTATCTAGTGGAAACCGCGACGACTTCCCAAGTTGACAAGCTGAGCAAACATCTAAGGTGCTGATTTTATGAGATGTAACCGGATAGTTTTTCAGAATACGCCGCAGCACTTGACTGTGCGGGTGACCCAAACGCTGGTGCCAAACTTTGGATGACGCTCGAGCGGAAAGAAAGGCTTTATGGCTATGAGGAAGCACCAGTTGATACAGACCACCCGAAGTAGAGCCTTTAAGGAGCACCGCCTTGGTGGTGCAGTCCTTCACAAGAAACGAATCTTTATGAAATTCAAAATAAACGTCATTTTCATTAGCAAATTTATAAACGGAAAGTAATGAAAGTGACAAGTTCGGGACATGGAGAATATTGGACATTTTTAAGGGATGCAACTTAGAGGGAATAACTGTGCGACCCACACTAGTGATGTCCAAACCTGTACCATTGCCCACTTTGAGAACGTCATTGCCAGTATACGGCTCAGCATGATCCATCAGTCCAATATCAGGGGTGGCATGCGACGTGGCTCCCGTGTCCGGGAACCAGGATTCCGACGCCGAAGCTGTTACTGCATCACCTGAATACGTCGCGTGTGCCTGCTGCAACGATGAATCCACTCCGCCAAGATCTTCGGCATGCAGAAACTCTTGAGCCTGGAGGTGATCGGCCAGTTGTGGGAGAGTCATTGGCGTCGCAGCCGCCGTGAGGGTGCTCGCCATTGCGCGAAACTCCGGGCGTAAGCCCCGGAGGACATAGAGAATCTGTTCATCGGCGGTTAGGGGTCTGCCGGCCAGCGATAATGCTTCGACGAGCATCTGAGCCTGGCCAAGATATTCGGACGGCGTAGAATTTCCCTGACGGAGAGTTTGGAACTGTCCGAGAAGGCTGAGGCACCGGGTTCGTGACTGAGACGCAAAGGCCGCCGTGATCTACTCCCAAACCGCCCGAGATGTCTCCTTGCCGACGGCGAGGTACATGACTTCGCTAGTCAGAGAAGAGACGATCAATGAGAGGATCGCCTGATCCTGTTGCACCCACATTGCGTACGCCGGATTGGCAACCGGCGGTGAAGGAGCCGTAGTCGACGTTGACACAGCAGAGATGAGCGTGGGCGAAGGGCAAGGAATTGTTCCATCAAGGTAGCCGATCAAAGCTTGGCTACGGAGGAAGGGGAGGATCTGCGTTCGCCAGTAAATATAATTCCTAGCGGTTAGTTTTATGGAAACATGATGGTTCGCCGTGGATATGGTGGGTGGCGGTGGTGGCGACGCAGTGACGAGAGCAGGAGTGATGGCGCCGTCGGTCGTCATCGGAAAACAATTGGGAAGGTAGGTCGGTTTGGTAACGGAAGGGAGGACCTAACCTAGGCTGATACCAGATGAACTTAGGATTGAATTGAATAACTGAATTACAGAAGCGTTACAGTACCTATATGAGAGTTAGCATAAAACTCTCCTAACCTATAGGTACTGACTATTGACTAGGAATACATAATAAACTGATCAACTAATACAACTATATAATATAAAACGTAACATGACTAATATTGCGTGTTATGGTCAAATCAAAAGCTTATTTTAATTAGACAAATAGTAACCATAATACGTCCACTGCACCTTTCCCATTGAAAATGATATATGTATTTTCTTGGAATAAAATTCTCGTCACGTATTATAATTTTATGAGTTAATACCACAAATAGTCCTCTGACTATTAGGGTAGTACTCCTTTTAGTCATCGACTTTCAATTCAATCACAAATTGTCCTCTGACTTTCATTTTTGACCACAAATAGTCCTATGTTAAAATTTCTGTTAAATTGGTGTTAAATCTAGGGGTATTATCGTCAAATTGATATATATAACGGTCATAAAATAAAAATGTTTAGAATTTTTCACCAACAAGCATAATTGAAACAATTAACAAATATAAATACTCCTAAATAAAAAGACAATACACCTTATTCTCGTAATTATGCCAACAAAATGAAGATTTAATATTAGAGCTATCTATTTTAATTTAACCAACAGATTAAAATGAAAGAATATTTTTTTTTTCAAAAACCTTGCTCCCATCATTTTCATGGTTGTTCATACATGGCCAATTAATAGTTTTCGTTTTTCATTAATCGATCAAACATTTTGTTTGGGACATAACTGAAGGCCGCCATCATTGAATTAATATAATTAATCAAGTATAAATTGCGACTATTAATCATGATTTTTTATTTAATTTGTTCATTTATGTAATTTGTCACGTCCATTTTGTTTTTTTATTTATTAACTTAATGTTTATTAATGTTTGAAATTAATGATGTTGAAAAGAAGTAATCATAATAATATTAATCAATTTGACGATAATACCCCTAGATTTAACACCCACTTAACAGAAATTTTAACAGAGGACTATTTGTGGTCAAAAATGAAAGTCAGAGGACAATTTGTGGTCGATTTGAAAGTCGAGGACTAAAAGGAGTAATACCCCAATAGTCAGAGGACCATTTGTGGTATTAACTCTAATTTTATTGATAGAAGAAAAATGGTGAATAAAAGTTGTAATTACTTCTTCTTCTTCTTCTTCTTCTTCTTCTTCTTCTTCTTCTTCTTCTTCTTTCTTCTTCTTCTTCTTCTTCTTCTTCTTCTTCTTCTTCTTTTTTTTTTTTTTTTAATGAACTAGACTATGACACATAAGCTAAGCATGAGTAAAAAATTGAGTAGACCATCAGGAACGGGAACACAACTCAACTGGTCAATAAACAATCAACTCAAAATAAGTTCATAAGTTTTATTTTGCTAACCGTTACATACACATTTGAGGCTTATAGGCTATTTGAGTGGCCAGGGGTCCTCGGGGTCTTGATAACTTGTGATAATAAAATTTCGTCATTTCAAGTTCAAAAAAAATAATAATAATAATAATAAGGAAAAGAAATGCACTCTTAATTTAAATTTGAAAAACAACTAAAACAAATAGTTTGTATTGTTTAAGGTTTTAGTACTCTTTTCCCAAAAAAGAGTTGTAATTTAGTACTCAATGCAATTAGCCCTATACTATTGTAAAATGTTAAATTTAGCCTGTGTACAATAAAATTGATCAATTTTGTTTCTGTATTATTAAAAATATAATAATTAAGTAGAATTATTAATGTCATTAATTAAATATGCTAATGTGACTTAGATCATATGGTATGTGTTCAATTTTAAATTTGCTAGTGACATTTTGGCCCTGTTTGGTAAATAATTGTTGGAATTTTTAGCTAAAATGGCATTTTTTGAGTGGCTATTTTGTGGTACAAATGTATGTGAGATCCACTTCCGATTTGGGTCGGGTCAAAGTGGATTTGCACTCTTCGTAATGAGACGGAGAAATTGATACAATGTACGCTCAAAATGGATAATAGGTGAATGAGAAATTGATTCTCAAAATGAACCAAGATTAGCAATGTTTTTAGTGTGCTAATTCTAGCACATAATTTGCTAATTTTGTTAAGCATGAGGAGTGCTTTGATTAGCAATTCATAATTGTTTTGAAGTCTTTGATTCGTTGTACCCGAAGTAATGCAATTAGCTTAAGTTTTTTAGAGCTTTGAAAGCTAAATTGGTAATTGAGAATTGCATGCACTGCTTCGGTGCAGGTCTTGGACTTCTCGGTCACTCAAATATTTTTTGATCACGGGTCGTTATGTGCGGTAAGAATTAGTTGCGTATTAATTTCGTGACCGTTGATATTATTTGGATAATTATTACGACCGTTTCAAACGTTTTTATCCAATTATTAAATTGGATTTATGTTGGTTAATGTTCCATTATTAGGCTACTAACTCTCCCTTCCCCTACAAATACCATGTTGTTGGCAGAATGTTTTAGGGGTTCATTCGATTGAAATTATCAAAATCTTTTCTTTTGATTTTCTCTCATCACTCATCCCTTTTGCTAACCAACGGGTTCAATATAAACGAAAGTGACAAGTGTGTCTACGTTAAGGAAACGATAGACGGTTATGTCATTCTTTGTTTATATGTCGATGATATTCTCATCGTAGGTAGCAACGATCGTATGATCAAATCTACCAAGGGCATGTTAAATTCGAAATTTGACATGAAGGATATGGGTTTGGCAGATTTAATCATCGGGATTAAAATCGTGAGGAGACCTGACGGTCTCGTGTTAAGCCAATCTCATTATGTTGATAAAATCCTTGCAAAGTTTAACAAGGATGATTATCAAGTGGCTAGGACCTCATTAGATACAAACGTTCATCTGTCCAAAAATCACGGAAAGTGTATCTCTCAAGTAGAATACGCTAGGATTATTGGAAGTTTGATGTATCTAATGAGTTGTACCAAAATGCTCCCTCAATTATAGCGAAATTCACACAAATTGTTCCCCGACTATCAAGTTTAACAAATTAAGTCTTCAACTATTCAATCCTTACTCAATAAGGTCCTCAACGGAGGATTGATTTGTGAATTATTGAGTACAAATTGAATAGTTGAGGACTTAATTGGTAAAATTGATAGTCGATGACTAATTTGTGAATTAGTTCATAGTCGAGGCACTATTTTGGGTATTTATCCAAAAAAAAAAATGATTATCCCAAACCGATAAGCATGGTAGGCAGAAACCAAACGAGTTGGCCTGATTGACATCCCTACGAATTTGAACTCTATGAACGCAACTACCGTAAAACTCATGATTGAAAAACTGTTTTGTCACCCTTTGAAATTGTAATTTGAATGAATATGATTAGTCTTTATGTATTTCGTGGTCAGACCAAATTAAATTTATTTATTTCCTAATTTCAAATTAAGTGATGAAAATAAGTTAGAAATGGAACAACAAGAACGGAAAGAGGCCTCAGAAGCGTGGCAAGAATGGTCCATGACTGTTGGAGACCTCATTTATGATGCTGCAAATTTTGAAGGCATTTTATTGACGAACGGAAGACATGGGAAATCCTTAGAGCTTGAGTACGACGTTGTTGGTGTTACATGAAAACTGAAAAACATTATTCTTGTTGAAGGATGATAGTTAGGGAAGAGCCATTAATAATGATATATAATGATGATGAGCTTCGACAATTTTGTTCTTATTATGCATGCATGTTCATGAGTTTTATGTTTGTGTTCCTCTTGCTCTAATTATTGGACACAACATTTTTTGTATGGATGTGTACTAGCAGATTTGACAGGGTATTATTATATTGTTGTGTAATTTTTTTTTTTTTTTTTTGTTGATATGGGAGAAAATGACATTTTTTATTTTTAAGTTTTGATTAGAGTATATATTTAATCACTCAATTATTTGAGATGTAAATTTAGGTTCATAATGATTCAATACTTTGTTAAGTGACACATTAATGATAAATTTGGTGTTTCATGGACTAAATCAGGGGCACTACATTCTACTAGTTCTTATATTGGAGATTTATATAATAAATGGTTAATTTTATGATCCAAACATATCTATTAGAAACTTAATAATATTTTTGATATTGCAAATTTGTGAATATTAATCAAAATTTCGTAAAATTTATTTTATCAATTTGTAGATCATAAATGTTTTTTTTAGTTTGTATTACGATCAGAAAATTATATATATGTGTGTGTGTGTGAATTTCATATTTAATGTCAAGTGACCTTTTTATTTTATTTTATTTTTTATTTTTCTTCTTTATCTTTTATTTCATTGTTGAAAAGTAAATAAGTAAAAGTGTAATAGGTTTATTATTAACAAAAGTAAACAACAAACATTATAATAGATATCAAAATTCATAGTAGGGTGCAAAAATCTCCAAATAAAACAACACATTAATCTTTTGCTTTTTATATTGAAAAATATAAGTCTGCCTAAGTCACTTTTGTTATTAAAAAATTTCAAGTTAGACACTGTTGGTGAATTAATTACTTTGAAAAGTAACCAATTAGTAATTTGATATCTTTTTGTTTCTCAAAAGTTTTGATTTGTATACCTTGTTTTGTTAGGAAAATATAATAATATAAAACATTTACGGTCGGTTTGATGAGAATAACAGTTATAAGAATGACCTTATTACTTATTAGTGATCAATTCATGATGATATAAAACACATGATGAAAAGATGTATTTATAAAGATATAAAGATCAAAGTCCAAGTAAGGATAAAATAGGAATGATAAATGATAATATTCCTAATACGGAGTAATATATATAGGGAGAAGGGGAATGAATTCTAATGTGTTTAGAATATAGAGTTCTAATACGTCCTCTCAAGCTTTAGGTTATCTAGACATAACATTGAGCATATCCCTTAGATCATTTAGCCTGGTTGTGGTTAGTGACTAGCTGAACATGTTTGCAAGTTTGTGTTTTTGTAGAAATGTAGTTTCCTTGTAATTCATTTTATGCTATTTTGTCACGAGCAGGATAAAAGAATCATGACGGACCAAATTTTCGGCCATAGGAGCAGCTATAACGGAACACTCATCCGGACTGCAACTACAACAAAACATTTATCCGGAGCGCAGCTACAACGGAACACTCATTTGGAGCGCAACTACAACAACAGAACACTAATCCGGAGCGCAGCTACAACGAAACACTCATCCGGAGTGCGGCTACAAGTCTATAACAGGACACTCATCTACCGCCTTAAAGTGACCTTATTATTGATCAATCCATAATGATATAAAACACATGATGAAAAGATGGTATTTATAAGGATATAAAAACCATCATCATCTTATTTATAATTAAGTAAATTCATAGCATATTTACAAAGTATATTTGATATTATATGGCGGCAAACAATGGGAGTATATTTCCTTTGAAATGTAAAATTCTCTTGGTTCATGCACATTCATTGATTCTTTAGCATTTGTTCACATCACCAAAAAGAGCTTTTCAATTCAACGTTGATAACTTTAGAGGAAATCTATCTTTGAATTTGAGTACTTAGAAACTAACAATTTCAACAAAGGAAAGCTAGTCATTTGCTTGGGTTGAATGATTAAACATTGAAGAATAAGGATTTGAAAGAGACTCTCTTTTTCCATATTTTCAAAATGATGATTACGATTGAAGTAACTTTAGATCGATAAACGTATTTAGTAAAGTAAAAAAAAATTAAAAAAATATAAAACATAAGAATATGATCATATTAGAAAATTATTATGACCGGAGATTGGATATTAATTTTTATAAGTTTTGAAAAACATAAGAGTTTCACAAGAAGTATCTATATACTTTCACACTTGATTTATAACGGTGTGTAATAATGCTTATTGAAATGCTGAATTTGATCAATGCAATAATGCATTTTATTTTGAGTAAAAGTTTAAATTATTAATAAAACATCTAATAACAATTTTTTTTTGTTGTATTTTTGTTTAACAATATGATCTCAAAGGGTTCATGTGAGAACACACTCTCCTGTAAAAGGTATGGACATATTTTGACGGTTTCATCTTGACAAATCAATGGTTATGATTTTACCATAACTAGGGACAAAACTATAATTCATTATATTTAGAATTAATCCAGTGGCAATTATTTTAAATAAAATTAAAAAAAAAAAACATAGTCCACAACCACCCATCATGGTTAATTAATGGTGGGGGTTTAGTAAAAGAAAAAATACTTGGTCAATTTTATAATTATTACAAACTCAAAAGTTTGCAATATTTATAAATTGACCTTCTCATTTTCCTCTTATTTTTTAGCAATCATTAAATATCGATATACCCAAATAGATGAATCAGATCAGTTTTTACTTTTTATCCGTAAGTTTGTTCTCACATGAACTTTCCCTTATATATATAAAAAATATATTTTACCCCTTCCTTTTTAAATATTTAATGCAAAGTATTTTATAAAAAAGCAACCCAAAAATTAATGGCGAAATTAATTACAAAATAATTTAAATTTTGCTTTATTCTTTTTATTAGGAAAAATTACTTGACCAACCTCTAAGTAGTCATTTTCAATATATTAAGGTTCAGAAAAAGCAATAATACTTTGTTCAAAAAAAAAAAAGAAAGAAAGAAAGAAAAAAGCAATAAGACAAGAAAGATACTAAAACCTTCAATTAAATTATTACTTCGATCTGCCGTTCTATACCTGAAGTGCCGACAAAATTAACTTTATCCATCAAGTTAGTAAAATTTAGGACTTTATGGAATTAATCCAAAAAAATTTGTTTTGTTTTGTTTTTCTTTGTTTGTTGTTGAGTTAATTTCACCAGAAGTCTCTTATTTTTTGTGGCAATTTTAAATTTAGTCTCAAATTATCGGTTTTGCTATTTAACATTTTCAACTATTATTTTTTGGGCACTTTTAGTCCTTCTCATGATTTTTCATGTTTTTAGTAAAGTCATTTTTATCTTTTCACATTTTTCTTTTGTTATTTTTCCGATTTCAATCAGTTTAATTGTTTTAGGACTTTACTAAAAATCAGTTAAAAATATGATAACTAAAAATTAGAGGTTATTTAGGTTTGTTTTTATTTATTTATTCATTTATTTTTTGCTTTACTTAAGTTTTGAACTTTTGTTTGCATTTTACATTCATTATATATTTCTTTTGGTATGAGAAAAAACTTATTTAGCTCTCCAATTTGTGAGTCTCCAATTTTTGCCATCAATCACGTCAATAACTTTTCCACAAATCCCATTATTACAATATAAAGAAATAATTGAAAACAAAGTTTAATTACTTAACTACCCCCTATATTATTGTGAAATATTTAATTTACCTTTGTATTATAAAATTATTCAACTTAACCATCATATTATAAAATTAAAAAATAAAACAATGAAGTAAAATTATTAACATAATTAAATAGGCTTATGTCACTAAATGACATGACAATCATAGAATAACAATAGCTTCTTCAAAAATAAAATAAAAAATAACAATAGCTTATTCCAAATTTAAATCCAATAAACTACTCCGTACCTTTTAACTTATGACATTTAAAGCCATTTCCATGTTACCCGCTGGGCTGTGGGCCACTGACAGTAAAAAATTAATTGACCAAACACTTTCCTATAAATTATTAATACTACCGGCTGGTCAATACATATGAATTAATTTCTTTAAAAAGATAGCATTGCCGAAATCTTTTACTCCCCTACCACACTACATAACATCATCCTAAAAGAAAATTAAAAATAATAACTCTATGTGCGTTAGGAAGTAGGTATAAAAACACACTTAATTATGTGACGACAACATGACATGTTCATAGTTCACTGATTTGTACGTCATTTTCGACGCTCACGTACCAAATTAGGATTAAATTAAACATGATTTCGCTCCTAACTCTCATTAAGATAATTTTTTTTCTCTATGGATTTAAATTGATAAGCAATTGTAGTGAATCATTTTATAATTTTTTTTTTTGGCACATCAAGTCCCAAAGTGATGCCAAAACGCTTGGACTCTTGTGTAGTACTCATGCACATAACTTCTAAAAAACATTTTCAATTGTACGATATTGATTTGTTTGATGGGCTAACTGTATTTTTTTTTTTTTTTGAGTGACCTAATTATAATATATCATGTATAGTCCTGTGGCTTATTTGATCATTGTTATTATTATTTAGGGTAACAAAACTTTGATTACCAATAAATTTTAGTGAAAATATTATTCATTGATTAATTAAACTTTAGCCTAAACTTAAAAACAATTATTTCAAGGTACAATCCTAACAATGCAGCATACCAATGTGCGAGTGTGAATGTGCTTTCTAAAAACACTTTGGTTTAGGGGAATAGTAGTGTGAGCACATGCCAATGGATATATAGATTGCTAAAAATATATTCACTTTGGAAAAGAGAAATTTGAACTTTTGAAAAACGTTGTTGAATCTAGTACTAAAAGAACATCATTGTTCTCAGCTCTTTAGGACAAGTGTTGAACATATGTGTTTGAGGATAATTACAATTTAAGATGAGGATAGATGCATTCGAACTTGGACTAAAAGATTGTGAATTCAAAAGTCCTACATAGCTTTTTTGATTTGGTAAGTCATATTGTCAATATTACAAGATTTTGTTATCTAATCTTGATTTGGAATGATTTTGAACAAAATTGACCTTGAAAGCTGGGGGGACAGATGAGACTAATCGAATTTCTTACTCAGATACGATCTTTATTAATTTCTTTCAATTATTATGATAAAGACAACACGTTTTGATTTGAGTGGACTTAATTGAGCTTGATTGCGGGCAAATTGATCAGCTAAATCAAATCTTTATTAATCTACTTAAATTCAAAATTATTTTCACCCATCATGATAACTTTGCACGTACAATAGTCGTCTCATGTGTGCCATTTAATTATGGATGGATCAATACTTGGTGTGAATGTCTAGAGTACCTCTAATAAAAATGTCCTATAGGATCTCAAGAAGGCACTTTGACTGTGAGCTTCCTCATAAAAAAAATGCACTCCGAATTATATAGATAATTAAAATAATGAAGGTTTTGATATGAAATATTTCAAAATACAAGGGCTCTAAGTGAAATTATTTCCAAAATAATACATAGCACAAAAACTAAACTTCATTTTTTATTTTGATATACAAATAATAGCTAACTCTTGTAATAAAGTGAATAATGTGGATCCAAGAAAAACTAAAAATTTCAAAATACATGGGTATTGGGTTCAAATGAAATTTTAAGAAAATTCATGTTGTTCAAGTGTAATTACTCCAATTTGAAATGAAAACTTAAAATTAACTGCAAATAAAGCATGACAAAATAAAGAATGTGAAGGTATGACCAAGTGAAGAATGTGTTAGGTAAGAATACCATACCAAGAAAAAGCTAGGAAAAGATGAAAAGGAGATGTGAATATTTGAACAAAAAGATATCAACAACAATGTCAATATTTGCATGAAAAATTAGTGGTGCAACGTAACTAGAAATATCATTCAACATCATCTTTCCACAAACTCCACCCGCCCAACAGAGAGATAGCAACAGAACCATAGATCGATGCCAGAGCCACCGCTATCGCTTCCATATATCTTCGGTTCTGCTGCGATCTCTGTTAGGCGAAGTAAAGTTTGTGAAAGGATGATGCCGAAAAAGATGATAAGAAATAAAGTCCTACAATTATCAAAATGTCCTTGGATTTAATAATCATTGGATGAAAACACCAATGGAGGACTACATCGAGCAAAAACACATAAGTTTGGGACCAAATTAGGTCATTGAAGTCGTTTAGGAGGAAATCGAAAAAAACCAGCATAGTTGAGGATGATTTTGGCTATTAACGCAATATTTATTAGTGAGTGATTTTTTAAGCAAAACATGGCATTTTGAAAGGGAAAATTGCATTTTTTTTTATTTGGTCCTCTAGTTATACCCGTGGTACAAACTTAGCCCCTGAGTTATATCCGTGACCATCTTTAACCCCTAAGTTATGCATTGAGTAGCGATTTTAGTCCTTGAAGGACCAAATCAACAACTCTATTAAGTGACAAATTGGTGGTAATCTGGTAGAAATAGTCCCCGAGGGGCAAAAATCGCCACTTCGTACATAACTTAGGGATTAAAGATGATCATGCATATAACTCAAGGACTAAGTTTATATCACAAGTATAACTTGATGACCAAAAAATGTAATTTTTCCTTTAAAAAAATAAATAAATAGAATGAAGAGTGTCATATAAAACGTTATAAATATAAGATACATATTCTGATAAGATATTTTTAAAATATCTAATATTTTCGTGTCTTGTCATTTTCCGACTCACCATTTCTTTTTATTTATTTTATTTTTTTATGGAACAAAAATAAAACTGAGACAGGTGCATGTTTCTAAGAACAATTGATGTTTACTAATCCTCACGATAGTTGCCTCCCCAATATAGTCATAGACGTTGTATTGTCGGAGCTTTTTATATATTTCGATCCAACATAAATACCTATGTCTATCATCATAAATGTGATAATAAATAAACCAATCATAGTAACAACATTTGTTACAACATGATTGTCGAGCACTAATTTAAAGCTTCAAACATAACCATTTTCTCGGATTGAAGTCTAGTCAAAATAGTTAAACAATACACATGGGATCAAGCAAGGTTGTTTCTCTTTCAAAAATTGGTTTTCGATACCCATACTCACCTGGGTCTTAAATTGCTAGACATTATAACCAGTTTGGTTGGCGTGAGCGATGGTGCGCTCGCGTCCGTTAAGAAAGGTCGGGAGTTCAAACTCCCTCTCGAATGGAAAAATCAATCTGGTCAGCACTTTGCCCCTTAATTGGACCGGCTTGGTGCGAACAGAGATTAGTCACATTGGTTTGCAAGTGACCTTTCGGCCTCTTAATATATATTAATGAATAGAGTAATGCTAGGCATCTCTCTATTTTTAACCACATTTTTGTAATGTATAGCCTGAGTTGGGAAAAATTAAATAATTCTTTCACCAATGAAAACATTTTGACTATTCAACATTTCTTTTTTATTTAGTGGGCCGTTTAAGTGAGCAATATCATGCATGGAGGGATTTTAGGAGGTAAAACACATGGGGAAAGAAGCATTGTCCTAATGAATATATGGACAAAAGTATAAGTCAAGCGGGCTACTAGAAGAATGCTAAGAAATAGTGAGAGATCAGAATGGATTGGATATATATGAATGAAATTTAAGATACCATTTATAAGTCTTGATGAGGAGCAGTTATTTGTACTAGTGTAGCGGATTCACTTGTACAAATGCAGCGAATGTCCGTATTTATACTAGTGTTTGGTCCGTCAAATCCTCTAGAACATGAGATGTGCCGCACAATTTTCGCCCATGTCCCAACACAATACCATGGGACAATGTCGCCACATCACCGCAAGTGGGTATCTTACACTAGTCACTTCACCTCTCCACCAGCATCTCGCCTAGGGCACACCCCACCCCTCTGTGGGTGTGGTGTGCGAAATACATGACCCTTGTGTGGGATTGTTGATATAAGTATAGAGCATACAAAAATACAGAAATAATATCTTCCTCGAGGAGAAAACACAAGGGTATGTGCTTAATAGTAATTTAGTTAATCATAAAACATGCAGTGTTGGAATCAATTTCTATCACTGTAAGACTAATCCAAATTTAACTTGAGCTGCACACATAAAGTTTGACTTGTATACGAAGAAGACCATTTAAATATTTTTTTTTTGAAAACTAAATTTTTGTTTTGTAGTGAAAACCCTATTTTTGAGATATGGTCCCCCACATGATAATTGAAATATCTTTGATGGGAGAGGACATATAAAATGCGAGTGGTGGAGGTTATTTATTGAGCGAGGTAGTGTGCTTGTGCCTTGAAGCTGTGGTGCATGGATGGTGACAGTTAGCGTGGAGGTTATTGACCACATGCGAGGCATCATATGGTCTTGGCGGTTGGAGTCCTAGGAAACCTCATGTGATGCAACATAACATGCCCTCTTCATCTTTCTTGGTCGTGGCTTTGATGGGCCGGCCAAGAAACAATCCAAATCTATGATTGTTAGATTATCATACGTTATTAGCATGTCGGTAAGTAAATGCTAAGCAACAATAATAATAAATATGCTTAAAGATTGTAGGTTTAAATTGGTGCATGATTGACAAGCTTATCATGAAGAATGTTGCGTAGCATGGCTAGAACAAGAAGCAACTACTACTACACATGATTTAAGCACATAATTGTTTGACAATTATATTATAAGTTGCTTAAGAGTTAATTCCAGCAATAGTTCTCCGAGTATAGTGATCTTTCACAATTGATCCCCGTCTTTTAATTTAGACAATTTTGACACTTTAGTGTCAAATTCTTTTCAATGTTGGTCATTCCGTCACAAGCTCGTTAAGTGGACGTTAAATGAAGGGGTAAAGTAGTCCTTTCATCTGCAAAGTGTATAATCTTTAGTATCAAATTCTTTTCAATGTTGGCCATTCAGTCACGAGTTCGTTAAGTGGACGTCAAATGGGTAAAGTAGTCCTTTCACCTGCAAAGTGTATAATTTCCCGTCGTTCCCCTTGCATATGCGATATATATGAAGATAGAACTCACTTCCCCCCCCCCCCCTTGTATATGCGATATATATGAAGATAGAACTCTGTTGAAGCCCTAGAATTGGTTCAAGACCTGGCCCGACATTAGCAATGTTTGGGAATTGTAGTATATACTTTTCCAACCTATTAAAGCACAAAAGGTCAATACCGTCAAACCAGGACTTGAACTCATGACCTCTCATTTGAGAGAGTCACTTCATGCTACTAGACAACAAAGTTATTGGCCGGGAATTTGAGTATGACCACGACTCCACGAGTAAAATGAATATAATTGAGTCCCTCATCATTTGTTGGGGTTTGTCTCATTGTCTGTTTACATGTGTGTGAATATAATGTAAATTATTCTGTTGGGATAATGTTTGGAAAAGCTCTTTTATAATTGGCCAACTCCATTTACTCCTACAGTTCCATTTTTGTTTCGTTAAATAATGCAAGAGACCAAAAAATCATATGCAATTTTTAATCTCATCATCATGTTATATATAGCAACGTGTTATTATGTTATCCATATATTTCTTAGGTCCTTCAATATAGGTTATGCCAGTTTAGCGGGTCAGTTAAGAACCTTTTAAAAATAATTCAATTGGAGAAACATTTAAAGTGGTACGGTAACGATTGACAACTCAATCTAGCAAACCATCAACCATGAACATTTCAAAGCCTACTCTATCTCGGATAGCTAATACTTCATTGAGGAACATTAGGATAATGGTTTTAGAATTCGCAGTCTCACGCTTAATCTTTAAAGATAAAAGTGTGAAAAATACTCTTGAATCTCTCAAGAGACAAGCTACAAGGCTAACTCGAAATTTTCATTATCAATAATGCAGCAAACTATATATATATATATATATATATATATATATATATATATACACACACACACACTCACACAAGAGCATGATGATGTACAAGATGTTCAAATTCAAGAGTAAGCTTTGTTACCCCATAGATAATGTAACTTGCTAATGCAAAGGATAAAAGTTCAATTGAGTTAGATATGGGATTTTGTAAAATTGGAAAAATATATGAGCTCAATTTTTTAAACTTTCGGAGTTCCAATGATAAAATGTAAGCAGGTAGAGAATAACAGTGGTATTAAAGTAGATGACTAGTTTTGCATTAGTAAACCTCAATAGAATATGATTCAAATCTAATTCTTTTATCATGGAGAGTCAACCACGACAAGTATTTATATTAAAGACCTTAAGATCCTACATGGTCTATTGTGTTTGCAACTCTTACTAGGGAGCACTTTGAATATATTGATGGAGATGAATTAGAAGAAATTTTAATCCACTAACAATGTTTTATCTAGGGTTGGATAAAATTCAAAAAAAATTATTTTTTCGGTTTGGTTCATTTTCTAATAAAATGAACAGAAATTTATTATAAAATTATTTTTATAAATTAATAATTATTTTGATGATGATAATAATTATTACTTATATATTAAAACAAAGTTATAAATTTAAACTTATAGTATTTATAAAGATTAATAATAACTATATTAAAAAGATGTAAATAAATAATATTTAACTTGCAACTTATTATAATAAAAATAAATACATAAACTGATAAATATAATAACTCTTTATAAAAATAAATACATAATTTGATAAATATAAAGTGTAAGTTTAATATTTTTTAAAAAAAAACTTGGATTGTTGATTAGACGGGGCCAAGATTTTCATTGTTTGGCTTGGTTTTTCTTTGCCCATATTTCACCGAGCAATGATAAATGTAATGAATCAAAACTAAAAAGATAAGAAAAAAAATTGTCTTTTAAAAAGGCAAAAACTTGTGTGAGACCGTCTCACCATGAGACGCGTCGCGTCGGGTCGGGTCAAGATGCAAATGTAACACTTATATGCACAAATGTCATACTTATATGCTCAAATGTAATACTAATCAGGAATAAAATTTTTGTTACTTATTAGGGTAAATGTAATACTTTTAAGGGAAAATACAATACTTTTACATTTCGATTTAAAAGTATTACATTTTTCTCAAAAGTATTATATTTGCCCTTATAAGTGAGAGGCACTTGTCAACTTTACTTATTATGAAAAATGTATTACTTTTTCTCTTATAAGTAACAAAAATTATATTTTTGATTAGTGTTATATTTGATCATATAAGTGTGAGATTTGCACATATAAGTATGACATTTGCATGGTGCTTTGACCCGACCCGACCCGTCTCACGAATAAGGATCCGTGAGACGGTCTCACACAAGTGTGACCCTTTTAAAAAATGGCATGTAGGTCAGGTCAAGAATTTATTTTTTTGGTCCAACCCAGTCTAATCCGTATGGGTATTGATAAATGCAATAACTCTGAACTAAAAAAAATTACTTAAAAAAATCTTTTAGGCTATATGGACCATATCGAGCCAATATTTTTATTGGTTGAACTGATCGTCTGGCCTGATCTGATCCAATTTTAACTGGGTAAGCCCAGCCTAGTTTAAATAATACTAAACATATGACGGGCTAACCCTCACATGTGACACCACTCAGAAAGAGAGGGGGAACTGAGAGTGAGAAAGAGATTTGGAAAATGTCTTATGAATAAAAATATGGAAATACATTTTTGGGCAAAATAGTCATAGTTTCTTTGTCCATAATGAGTTTTCTATTGACTTCATTTTCCTTTGATAACCAAACACGGAAACACCAGAAAATTAAAAAAAAAAATACTTCCAAAAGTTTTTTTTTTTAATGATTCATTGAGAAAGAGTAATAATAGATGAACATTTTGCAAATTAATGCTATAAAAAAATTATAAAAAATGATTAAATGTGACCATTACAGTAAATTTATTAGATTAAACATAATAATACCACAGTAGGACTAAAAGTAAAAAAATAAAAAATAAAAAAAATTCAAACATAACCATCACATGTTGCAAGTAGGTCAAAAGGTAACTAGCAGGTTGCACACTTATTAACACACTACTATTTTTCAAAGGCTTAAACTTTTGACTTAACTTCTATATATAGTCTACCGTCAAGTTTTAACTTTTAAGCCCAACCGCCCAATTCTTTTTCCATGATTATATATGGAAAAATATATTCTAACTCCTTTGAACTCTATCATTGCCGGAGAATTTTTGGCAGTTTTCTTTGAATAATATCGATTAACTCTCATTCAAGTAATTTATAGTACTCAATATTTTTATTATTTAAAAAGCATTAAATGTATCAAAATTAAAGCTATAAACAGTAAATAAATAAACACGTGTAATTGTCAAAGACATTGTGATTGAGCAGCATATATGTGACTTCTCAAATGAGAGGTCTTGATAAAGTATGTATGAACATATACTACATTGTAACATAGTCAATAGTACTTAAAAAAAATTTAAAAAAATAATAATAAACATGTGTAACACTATATTTATATCAAATACGACTCTTGTCCATAAAAGGTGAAATTTTCTTATTCTCAAGGCTCATACACCCAACTCAACATGATAGTGGAGGAGTAAATCATCACGGTGACTCAGCGGCTAATTAGGTGAGAGGACCAGTGTCTTGTGCCCACAATGAGTCCACCACATTGGGTATAATTCCACACTGTGGTTTCCCGGGCTCGACCATGTGTCATTGCCCACAATCTACCACCCTGAAAAATAAATGAGTTAGCTGTACGGGCGGCAAAAAATCTCATCCTCGACGCCCCACATTCAGGCACTACAAGAATTGTGGATAAGTTAAATCACAATAACTCTAAACACAATACTAACCAAGCACTTTAGAATCAAATAACAAATGAGGGCTAACAACCATCCACCCTTGTGCACAGTAAGCAATGGTACCGAAGGAGACAACCACCCTTGTGCCCAGTAAACAAAAGTTTAGTCTCTGTGTTTAGTTGAGTTACTATGATTTACATCCTCCCATATGCTTTGTTGGGTCGGGGCGTGGGGGCTCTTGGACTTGAGGATTTAACCTTTTTGGGAAGAAAGGAAGAATTATATATAATACACCTTCCAATGAGATTCAAACTCGTGATCATTAATTCTAATTTTAAGTTCAATTAGACATGCAAGGTCAATCATAAGGTCGAATTAGGAGATTATATTATTAAAAATTTGATTGAAAAAGACAAAAGATATACCATACAACTCTCACTCTCTTCATCTATAAATCTCTCGAGTCAATTTAACTTAGTGAAGTTTATCAAACTTCCTCATTAATTAAAATTTTGAAATTTATCAAACTTCCTGATGGCAGATTTAACGTTGGTATGTGATGTAATTGGATTGAGGAGTATCAACTTGTTGGATATGCTTCAAGATTTTCATCACATCTCATCATGAATCAAATGAAGTTCATGGAAAATAATGGAAAAGTTGAGAGGTCGAAATGACATATATAGTGCAGTAACAGAAATAGAAATATGCAATGCAATGTTAAATTAGAAACAATACTTCCCAATAACATAATGGAGCAATCAACTCTGATTTTATTCTTCATTTTTTTTGTTTTGTTTTAATTAAGGAAACACAGTTCCACTTGGGAATTATGGCCATTGTCCTTTTGACTTAATGACAAGAAAGAGTGGTGTGATCAAGAGTTCTAGTATTGCACCAAAAGCATTTATGTGATGTCTTAGTCTTTGTAATATATTATAGAGCTCAGTTGATCAGGAGTTTGAGGAGAAAGATTAGGGATCAAGTCTCACCAGCATAGTGTCTGGGAGCAATCTCATTTGTTTAAAATTAAAGTGTTCAGTTGGACTTTTTTTTTTTTTTTTTGTTACCTCTGTATTGAGCTGAATTTCCATACGTACACTGCTCTTTTAAAATTGAGGCGTTCAATTGGACCTATTTTTAGTTTAAGGTGCCAATTACATAATCCGGAATAATAGATATGGCTATTTGATCCTTTTTGTCAAACATTTCCAATAGCAATTTATCATCCTCATTACAAACTAACAATTAATTTCCCAAATGCCTCACCACACGATCTGATCTCTCATTGTTCTAAACTCATGATCATCACTTTAACAGCATCTTTGATTCATAAAATAAGTCAGAAATGAAATAAAGTTCCTAGAAATTGACCGATTCCACTTGTTTGCCTGGACTTTTTTGTCTTAGAAATATAATAACTAATTCTTTTACAGAGAAATAGTCATTATATTCCCAAGGTAGGTATATATATACACCTGAAGCCTAAATCCTTCTGCAAACTAAACAATGAAATAAAAGTTTCCTTCAAAATTTATTCTATGAACTAAGTATACAATAAGCATTTCATACACATTGCTGTTTGAAATAAAGGTTTAGTATAATAATTGTACGAATTGAACCTCATTTTTCTTAGGAAGGTGATAAGCATCATTTTCTTTGATGAATATTCAAATTGACATGCAATTCTATCTAGTTTGTTTCTTCCTCAAGAATTGGCCCGAAAGCCGCCCAAAGGACTAAATTTTCTTGGCAAAATAAAGTGGAGATTCACTCACATCTCAACGTAGGTCCAACCTAGCTACGAGAAGATCCAATGTGTGATGATTAGTGCTACAATCATGAACTATATGCATTATTATATAATTTCTTATTGTTGCATAGTTTAAATTTTCAAACATGATATGTATTGCCAGTCAAACATTTCACACATGGCTCCATTAAAGCTAATGTATAGAGCATGTTTACACCGCATGAAAAACAATCAACAAAAGTAGCTCAAAAGGAGATTTCATAAAGCTAGCTAATATGTGTCTCTATATATATAAAGCAACTCAAACTTGATAACTATTAAATTTATAATAATAATAATAATAATAATAATAATTCTCTACTAGTGTATATTTCAACTTGTATATAGCACCATATTAACTTTGTATCATTTTTGAGTACCATGATTTTTTAAGTATTTTAAATCCCCCCCCCCCCCTCCCCATTAACCCCTAGTCAAAATTTAAATTTTCAAATATTAAATTCTTAATCCAAACTACTAAATTTTAATACTTGAAAATTGAGTCTTTAATTCTACAGGACTGCATCAAATAAATATGTTATGAACAAATACTACATTGTAACAGAGCCAGTAATACTATATATATAGTGTGTATGTGTGTGTGTAATTAACGAACCGGAGATGGGGTGGGGCAAGGAGAGATATCCCCGTCCCCGTCCAGATGGGGAATGGATATAATTCTCTATCCCCGTTCTCTAAATTTGGTCCCCATCCCCATCCTTGTTGAAACAGGGATTGGGGATCCCAATAAGGCCAGAGAAAATTTTCATCCCTAGTGCTAAGAGGTTTGTACATTGTACATAAAAATTTGCATTATGCATTTTCTTGGGCAAAAATATCACCAAGGTTATAACCTCTTGCTATCTCTTCCATATTTTTTGGGTGATAAGAAAAAATCACAATCAATACTTGAAAGTATAGGGCGGATAAACCTTCCATTCTATTTAATAGCTTACAAATATATCTTCCATTATTGTTACTCCACACACATCCATATAAGGGTTAGTTAGTTATTTAATTTTCTTTAAAAAAATAAATTTATGAAAATAGTTTACATTATCAATTGAAAAAAATATAAATATTTTATTTTCTCAATATTTGTACTTAATAACCAAAATTTACCACAGTAATAAATCTAAAAAGATAATTTAAATTCAAAATGTTAACTATTTTTAACATCACAATGTAACAGAGTCAATATTACTCAAAAATAATAATTTTAACATCATTATTATTTTAATATTGGACAATATTTCGCATATCGGCTATGTTTGACAAACCTAGCTGAAAAGGTAGCTGAAAGCTGAAAAGGAGCTGAAAGCTGAAAAGCTATAAGTTAGGAGCTGAAACTGGTGAGCTGTTAAGCTAGCTGTTATGCTTAAAAGTGTTTGGTAAAATTAGCTTTTTGATAAGCTGATAAATGTAAAAAGACTAAAAAGGGCATCTTCATAAAATTTAAATTTGTTTGTTTACATATTAAAATTTAACGTTTGAAAATAAAACTATTAGCAAATCATGATCTAGCATCCCATAATGAAGTAGCAACATTGTTGTGAATCTCCTTCATCTCAGTAGAGGTCTGACTT
>NC_044929.1:1299259-1408667 GCF_003576645.1 Ipomoea triloba
TGTGTGTTTATATATATATATATATATATATATATATATATATATATATATATATATATATATATGCGCGCGCGCGCGCTCTCAAATAAAAAAAAGTTATGAATGATCTGATTAATTCATTTAGATAGGTCAATAGTTGAGGGTTGCTAAAGAATAATTTTGAAAATTTGTAATAACTATAAAATTAATTTCGTATTTTTTTTATTTAATCCTTTAACCTTCGGTAAACATTGATAGCGGTTGTAATCATTATATATAATCACTGTCTTCCTACTCAACCTACTGAAGTACAAAGAGCTACTTATAGGGAATATACCCCGGATATACCGCCCTACAGGTGCTATACGTATGTTTGGTGTATTATACGATATTTAGTCCTATATAAGGAATTTTTGGAATTTTAACCTGACATGGTAGGGACCTTTTTCCCTTTCTCTTCCTCTCTCTACAAATATCCTAGAAGCCATGCTCTACCTTCACCATCAGTTACCTCCACTGATGGCTCGAGCCCACTCCCATCATTCATGTGGGAGTGTAAACCGGGACACCAGGTGCCACTAGACCACAAGGTCTTTGGCAATGCAATTCTTAGTCTATCTTATCTGGTGGTGTATGTGTTTTGCCTTATGCTTATGTTGCTAGCTATTTTGTTGTTGCAACTTGGGCAATACTATTTTCTTGTTAGACTAGGTTTAGATTACTTTAAGCCTATGAGCTTATGATTAATTTTGTCTAAGTATTGGCAAATATTGTGTCTTTCTTACTTAGACATTAGTTGATTTTGGGTAGACTTATTTTTGGCTTGAGACCTTCTCCCATGGACTATTTATATACTTATTTTGGATTAATAAATTGATTGTTTTTTTATTTGAAAAAAATATTCACGAAAATTATGAAATTAAGAGATTTTTTTTTTCAAAGTTAGACACAATGATCCTTTGAAAGAGGGGATTCAAATAATTGAAAGAGACTATTTTATGATTGAAAGATGGATCTTGGAGACTTTTTTTCTTGCAGCTTTAGTCTTATCCTTGAATTATTACTTCTTTTTTTTTAAAAAAAATCATGTTTTGGTGGGGTTCTTATAGATTTAGGGTGCGAAGGTGTTTCTTTTTGAAGGTCTAACGATGGCAGTCTAATATTTCCATTTACAATCATTATATGTACTAAAGCTCATGTTGTAGCCGCAGGATCGGACTTGATACCACTTTCATAGTTTCTACAAGCATATATTGTCATACAAATTAATTTATTTTTTTAATACTTAACAGGTGTTCTGAGTAGGTTCTAACTGTAGGAGACACCTTTAAATCTGTATCATATCGACCCAATTAAGAAGAAAATTGCTGGTCTAATTGGTTTTTCTATACATGAAGGGGTTCGAACTCCCGACCTCTCTTAAGGGACAAGAGTGCACGGTCACTCAGGCTAACTAAACTGATTTATTTTTCTAATACTTTATACTCCATCTGCTCGCTTTTATGTGTTAGGTTCGATTAACGAGACTTTACTGAAGTTATTTATTATTTAATTTTTCATAATATCACGTTTAGAATTAGTATGTAAAATTTATATATTTAGAAATTACATTAAAGGTACTATTAAAATAAAAAAAAATTAATTTAAAAATTATAAGAAAATGCTAATAGAAATAAACAAAGAAAAAAGAGTTGGTTTGACCAATTATTAATAAGTAGCACCCGGTGGTCTCGGTGTCCCGTTTACACTCTCACATGGATGATGGGAGTGAGTTCGAGCCTCAGTGGAGACAACTGTTGACTCTTTGTGTTTCAGTAGGTTGAGTTAAATACTATATTAGGTTTCAAAATAAATAATTGTTTTGAAATAATTTTTATTTAATAAATATAATTAATAGTTTATTTTTAATTTAAAATAAATTATAAGAAATTAATTCAAATAAACTAAAAGATTATATAATTTCAATAATGGCTTTGGGATCAATTGTCACATCATGGATCGAGCATGAAACCCTATCCCATAGATAAGTGAACCATTTTTTTAATTATCAAATCGTGTCTTTATAAAACTATTTTTTTTTTATACAAAAATCAAATCAAATCAAATAAAAAATCATGACTATTTTTAGATTCTAATTTACTTTCCAAATCATTACCACATTTGATGAGAATCCCGCAAAACAAGCATATATATCCTAGGATTAGATAGAAGCAGTCCCTAGGGAATGAGTAATTGATGAATGATGAGGTTTACATAGTATGACCAGTTGAACTTCTCATGCGAGCTATAACTCCTTTTTATATTCTTAAAATGGTGTTGTGACTTGTAACTTCTTTTACATTATTTAACATGTTCATGCACAAGATGTTAATATTTATTTCTAAATTCACATTAAAAAAGGTTTATGTCAAGATAAAATCAAGGGAAAAGGGTCAAATAGGCCCTCGAACATTTCATAAGAAGTCAATTAGGTCCACGAACTTTTAAAATGTGCAATTAAACCCTCAAACATGTCAAAATAAGGCAATGAAGCCCACGAATAGGTAATTGACCTGTTATTACCGGTCATTTGGATTTTCCGACGACCGGCGACGACCGAATCGTCGCCGGTCGCCGTCTCCGGCGAATGGCCGCCTTCTCCGTGAAGAAGGCAACCAGAAATGGCCGCCTTCTTCACGGAGAAGGCCACCAGATCTGGTCACCTTCTCCGTGAAGAAGGTGACCAGAACTCTGGTCGCCTTCTCCGTGAAGAAGGCAACCAGATCTAGTTGCCTTCTTCACGGAAAAGGCGACCAGAAATGGCCGCCTTCTTCACGGAGAAGGCGACCAGATCTGGTCACCTTCTCCGTGAAGAAGGTGACCAGAACTCTGGTCGCCTTCTCCGTGAAGAAGGCGTCCATTTCTGGTTGCCTTCTTCACGGAGAAGGCGGCCATTCGCCGGAGACGGCGACCGGCGACGATTCGGTCGTCGCCGGTCGCCGGACTGTGTCGTCGGTGGCCGGAAAGTGTTGCCGGTCGTCGGAAAATCCAAATGACCGGTAATAACAGGTCAATTACCTATTCGTGGGCTTCATTGCCTTATTTTGACATGTTTGAGGGTTTAATTGCACGTTTTAAAAGTTCGTGGACCTAATTGACTTCTTATGAAATGTTCGAGGGCCTATTTGACCCTTTTCTCTAAAATCAATGATAAACAAAACGATACAATCCTTAGTGTTTTGGCTGAAATTTTTTTCTACGACGATAAGATGGAGATTTTTAATATATGTCAATTCAATCTTCTAGTTGAAAATATGATCTTCAGCTTTAACTCAGTAGTAAACTATAACGACCAAACATGAGTATTCTAAATTTAGAGAATATTTTTAATGTCTTAATTAGATAATGCTTGTTATTTTCTCTATATTCTTCTCTTTTTCTGTAAATTTGTTTTACACTTTTAGGATGACAACACATTGTGTTATTATGAGTATATATATATATTGTGTGTGTGTGTGAGAGAGAGAGAGAGAAATTGTATGATGATAGTAAAATGTTGCTAAAAGGGATAATTGGATTGTGTGAATATATAAGGGATTCACTCGTGGTGGTGAGCACTGAGCAGAAGAATATTGGAAGATGGTATGATGTTGATGTTCAAGTGGCCATAAAATCAAATGAACCATTAATAAAGTCATTTGAACTATTTGAAACCATAGAGAATGCAATTGGAATAAGTATATATGGCTTGATATTTTTCTAATTTTAAGTGAAGTTGAATCTTATATAGGTTGTACTTGATGACACATAGTTAAATACAAAGTATAGTGCAATAGTTCATATGTAGTTTGAAGTTAAATTCATATGAAATGCTATAAGTTGAATGCTAGAGTAGCTAACTAAGCTATTTCGATGAGTTATATAACTTAATATTTAAGATCTAAGGTTCTTGTCAAGTAGTCTCATGATGTTTCAAGTTTTCAATTATATAATATGTTATGTTACCATTCTCTTTGTAAGTAATCAGAAACAAACATCGTGATATGTTTTTATACCAATTGTCAAGATCAAGTACGTTTTTTAACACTATATCATAAGTCATAGCGAATAGCGAATGTGTGATTTTATTTTCTTACATTTGCTTAACTGTCAAGGTCACATTTTGACCCTCAAGCCTCCATCTAATAATAAGAAGTGTTTAATGAAACACTCTAAAGTGCCCTCATACCATATAATGTTATATAGCACCTTAATATGCATTTTGAAGTGTTGTTTAATTGCATTAATTAGTTCATGAGGCATTTTGAAATGCTTTATTACATCTAATGCTAGATAACATTTTGTGGTGGGTTGGAATTAATTTCTTTTTAAAAAGGCAAATATGAAAATGATATTACATTTTCTTTGTTTTTTTAAAAAACATAATCAAACATAATTACCCTTACAAAATAGGCTAAAAGGAGTAAGCAAAGCCTATGAATGAACTCAAACTCTTAACTAAACATAAAAGTATTAGTTGTGTCATTTTTGTTATATGGTATATTATTAGTCCGGATATCCCTATATTTATATCTAATATATAATATTATCAATACCATAAAAAAAAATCAAAATTGCTTAATATCCATTTCATGTTTATTAGAAGTGATAGCGGGACCCAAGTTCGAAATGAAAAGCCTACAAATGCGACGACTTATAGGAGTTGTGGGTATTATATATATTATTTATCAGGATATAACATGTGGATTAACCCCACCAAAGGCACCCAGATGTTGAATTTTTGTTGACATAATATTTTTCATAATTTTCATGTTGACCTTTGCTCCACTTTTAGATATTTAATTAAATTTCTTTTTTTAATAAAAGTTTTTTTGGTGGAGCTTAATTTGATAATAATAATAATAACCGCACGTTTAGTTCACTGAATAGGTCTAGAATCTTAAATAGATGGATTTTTTTTAGCACTACTAAATCTTAAATGGATGGATTAGTATTTCTTAAAATATAGTATTTATTTATTGATAAAGAACTAGTATTTATGAGTGATTGTTGAGGAGAGGCAAACCAAACAAATTTTGTTTTTCTATTCCATTCCGTATGAACTAGAACTCCTATTCCCCAAAATCAATTCCTACCATCGTTTTGTTGTTCCATAGTAGCAAGGAAATATCACATTTATTTCCTTCACAAAGGGATTGAGAAATTTTCATAAAAAAATCATTTAGAAATTATTGTCTTACAATCCTCATTCCTCATAAAGTAAAAGTTTTCCCCTTCATAATACCCTCACTTGTGATCACTTTCATACTAACTTTCTGAGTTTAATTAGCTCCACATCAACATTCTTCAATCATCTTCCTTTAACAAGTTTCAAGCTTGGCTAAAACTAAAATAATAAAAAAAAAAAACAAAACAAAAAAAACTATCAAGCTATTGGGTCAATTTTAAATGATTGATTTTAAATTGATCAAGATGGAATTCAATTTTCTAGCTGCCTTTAATTTGGAGTATTCAATATTAACATGTGACTTTGTAAGGTTGGTTTTGAAATCAAAAGTATTGGTGCATTTAAGTCTCAATATGCATAATCTTAGTGATGTTAATATATGTTAATCTTATTATTTTTGTTGTTGTTGTTGTTCATTCATTTTTATTGTATTTTTGTTTAATTGTTATAGTGAGTATATTCATTTTTTTTACTACTGACTCTGTTGCAATGTAATATATGTTCATACCTATTAGAACATAAAAATTTATGGGGTCGATTATTTATTTATAAAATTAGTCTTATATTTATATTTAATTTTATGTTCAATTAGTTACATGGTATTCTTGGTTATTTTTAGGCTACATTGTTTTGAGGGCAATTAACTCGAGTAGATTGTATGGAACACATTGCAATATTTTATGAATTGAAAGCATAAAAGTTTCCATTAAATTTTATCCATAATCATTAGTTTTCATGGACCATCCAACTTCAGTATTGTTCACTATAAAGGCAGTCCTAGTAATATCGCAACAATGTTTATTTATTATTTAAAACATGGCATGAACTCTTAACAGTTCAGCCAAAATCAAAGTGGAATTCATTATTTTGACCACTAAAATACTTCACATCAATTTATATGGCATGCGATTAGATTCGATACTCATCTTACAATTTAATTATGTAAATGTTGTAGGTGTTTTTATTAGATTTTTGTACCGTTCAGATAATTTATTTTGTTTGTTATTTGATGTAACCATCGAAAGTTTATTTGGAGAGTCATATAAACTTCACATCAACGTATTATGGACGATTAGATTTGACACTCATATTATACACAGTAAGTAATTTACAGAATATTATGATTTTATTAAATGACTTTTGTACCAGTCTGATAATGCATTTTGTACTATTAGATTTAGCCATGGAAAATTCTTGACAAGTCAAACAAACTTCACATCAACTAATTACAAAGGATTAAACTTGAAACTCACCTTATACATTGTATAAGTACTTACGTATACATTATGCTATTATCAAATGACTTTTGTTCCATTCTGACAGTGCATTTTGTGTGGTTATTGGTTTTGGGCATAGAAAGTTTCTTAAATAAGTCAAACAATTTTCACATAAACTAATTAAAGATGATTAGTCTTGACGTCGCTCACCTTAAACATTGTATAAGTAATTACGTATACGTACACTATGCTATTATTAGATGACTTTTGTGTCATTCTGACAATGCATTTTGTGTTGTTACTAGATGTGGCTATAGAAAGTTTCACTAACGAGTCAAACAAGTTTTACATAAACTAATTATAGACAATTAGTTTCAGGTCTCACATTATATACATTGTATAAGTAATTACATACACATGACTATGTTATTATTAGATGACTTTTGTGCCATTGCAACAATGCATTTTGTGTTGTTACCTGATGTGGCTACAGAAAGTTTTTCTAAGAGCCAAACAAGTTTCACATAAACTAATTAATTATAGACAATTAGCTTCAGCGCTCACATTATACATTGTATATGTAATTACATACACACACTATGATATTATTAAATGACCTTTGTGCCACTCTGACAATGCATTTTGCGTTGTTACTGGATGTGACTATAGAAAGTTTCTCTAATAACAAGTTAAATAAACTTCACACGAATTAATTACAGACGATTAGATTCGATACTCACCTTATACATTGTATAAGTAATTCAGTATGTTATTATTAGACGACTTTTAATTTGTACCATTGTGACAAAGCATTGGTTTTAGCCGTAGAAAGTTTCTTTGGTGGGTCAAACAAGTTTCACATCACATGATGAAATAAGTGATTAGATTGAAAGGGCGTCTAAGGTGATGTAAGAACAATCTGGGTATAGAGCATGCATGAACTATTGTAATGAAAAGTACTGCTAATATGGACACTAGATGCATATTATATGATATATATATATGGGTCATATTGATTATTCAAATTTACTCACGCCAGTATAAGTGGAGTCTATATGTTATGATGAGAAGTGCAGTTGATTCAGTATATGTTGTATCATGTTGAAATTCAATGAATTTGGTAAGACAGATCGCCGAAGAAAATGCCTTGCGAAATGGATCATAGTTTATAAATTTAAGTCAATCAGGCAAAAGCAACTCAATGGTTCGATTCAACTCAATTGAATCATAGCCATGTGAATGAGTCCGGCCTTAGTGAATGACTTTCTGTCTTAACACGTTAGAAACTGTCAAATTTTCATCAACTTAAAAGTGTACAGAAATCGAAAGTTTTCTAACAAAAACGATATTTCCATCAACTTTCTGCAGGGAATAACCTCGACCAAGTTGATTGGATGGTTGTTGAGCATAAATATAATATAAACATAAATGTGCAGTCCAACTATTAGCTTAGACTTTTAGTTGAGATGAAGCACATGCTTCAATTATATTTAACTTTATAACTCTTCATGTAAGAATTGTTTATAAACGTTTTTTGTTTGAATCTAAATAACTTAAATTGAATTATCTTCGTGTGATTCTTCGCAGATTAGGCAGTTGTTTAAATAAAAAATGACCACTTCAAACACACAATAGAAAATTCTAACAAAATTAAAAGAATATAACTATATATGTAACATAGTCAAACAGCTTAGTTATCCTAAACTTGCTTATGTATATCATTGTTAGATTCTATGATATGTAACAGCTAAATACTAGGATAGTAGGATTGGACCGATGTGGTAACGTGTACTGGATGGGTTATCGGCCTATAAAATAATTTATATATTGCAGATGGTAGTGCACATCACCTAACTAGTGCATGCACTCACCCAAAAATACAGTTTAATTTAATATAATATCATGTCTAAATTATCAATAAAAACTTTTTCAAATAAGATATGATATTTATTTCACATGAGATAATAGTATAGGTCAATTCTTATACAAGTGATACAGATGAGATGAGGTATGATAAGATGTCTAAGTAACATTCTTTAAAATACATTATATATCGTTTGTATTATGAAAAAATTCTAGCTAAAATAAGTTGGGTTAGAAATAAGATGAAAGAAATGCTATACACAAAAATAATGCATGCAATAGCAAAATAGTTACATATATGTCTCATCTCCATTATGAATTGTTTATTACATGCCATATGTTTAAGTTTATTTAAGACTTAGCTTTTTCGAAGTTATATTTAGATTAGTCTAACTAAATTGTTATGAATAGATTAATTTTCTTATTATACGATCGGTGGCATTTGGCAAATTAAATCGGTGAGATTATTCATGTATATTTGAGTCTTTTCAAAACTCAATATCTTTTTGTTTATGGTCAACAAGAAATTTGCAACAAATGATCGAAAACCTAGGCGGAAATTAAATTATTCAAAAATAAACCCTCATATGAGATTACATGCTCTTTAAGGTTGAATACTTAGGATCATACCAAACCCTGATATTGCAATATTAGATTTCACCTAATTTATGTAGTAGCTCATTGTGGGCTCCAGACACTGATCTTTGTACCTAAGAGGTTGATGAGTCATCGTGATTTATGCTTTCACAATCCTGTCCGGTCAAGAAACTTGGGAGGAGAGGGACTTTGTCTTTTTGAGGGTGAGGTTGGGTCAATGCTAGAAATAAATCCAAATTAAACACAACTATTTAAAAATAATAAAATAAATGCAAACACGTACATACATATATATTAGATCTAACAATGGATGGTATAACTAATGCTAATCAGAGACTAATCCATATTTAGTCAAGCACAGATGACTGCAAAAGTCAGCGCTGCCCATCTTAATCTGCTAATAATCCAAAGCAAAACAACTCATAACACCGACATTCACCAACTTAAGTGAATGAATCTAATGCACTTACGTTAGATACTTGAACCAAGACTTCTGGTACGAAGTTGTACTGCCCAACATTATATTTCACCCCAAAATTAATTAATTAATTAATAATTAGAGTGTAATTAGCAGCATGCATAATCAGATTCTTTCAGGAGAGGAGACAAAATTGTGCAATTTGAAGAAGAAAATTGGAGATGATTTGAAAATGAAGAGACCAGACAATAAGAATCTTACAGAAATGCTTGAATGTGTCAACATTTAGAAGAAAACAAATTATATAATTTCTATTTTAAAATGCAGGATAAATTTTGGTAATTATATATAATTGGTTCAAGTTGAATTTGCAAGTCAACTAGCATACTTAATTATCCAAGTTGGCAATCAGGTTACATGTGGATGTATCAGGTTCATATATATTATGTAGCATACTGAACATGTCTGTCTGTCAGAGGCTCGGAGAGACAAGTCTAATATACTGCTATTGAAGCGTAGTATTCGCTATTACATATATAAAGAGTTAATTCCATTTTTGGTCCTAGATTTATAGGTGTCATTCCACTTTTAATCCTTTTTTATTAAAACATCCACATTTGGTCCTAGTATTATTGTGGTATGACCATTTTTGGTCCTCCGTCAACAAAATTGTGGAAATGTCGTTAAATACAATGGTTTTTCAATCATTTTATACAAAGTTGACCCCGCTATATTTTTATGTTTATTTTTTTGAAAAAATTTGTAATTGAAAACCGAAATGTCTTTGTATTTAACGACATTTCAACAATTTTGTTGACGGAGGACCAAAAATGGTCATGCCACAATAATAGTAGGACCAAATGTGGATGTTTTGATAAAAGAGGACTAAAAGTGGAATGCCACATATAAATCTAGGACCAAAAATGGAATTAACTCCATATATAAATATAAGGAAATAAAATTGCACATTCACTCCTAACTATATATTTTGGCTTAATAATAAGTGTTTGATCCATCTCCGGTGTAAATGGCTCTGTGATCAAGGTTGACAGGTGTTGCCGTGCTGGGAAGGAATTGTTAGGTGGAGGTTTGGAGTGCTAAATCTAGTATTATATCGTCGAAACAGCCATTGGTTGTTATACAAGTATAAGAAAATAAAGTTACACATTTGTTCTTCTCAAAAAAAGTTACACATTTGTTACTAGTTATAATTTTTTTACGTAATTCCAAGTGTTTGATCTAAGTATGTCCAATAAAGTAATTCTAACTTTATGGTTATAATTTTTGTATTGGGCAGTTAATCTCGTTGAGTAGAAATCATTATAAATAAACATATTAAAAAAAATTACTATTCTATTAAATAAAGGTTACTATCTAGTAGTATTCCATTTGTAATATAATTACTATTCTCTTTTAAAAAATTATATAGTAATAAGATGCCAAAACATCATGTCCCCATTCATATATACATATTAAAACTTAAAACTCTCGATCATTACGATGATTATAATTAAACACATAATTAATTAATTAATTATTCATTTAGTTTTCCTATTATTAATTATATAAAGTCAACCGAAGCTCTAGTGGTGTATCAATCTTTGTCATTGACATGCAATTGATGCACATAGAATCTCCTTTTTTTTTTTATTAACTTGTTTACGTGGACTTAAGCTTTTAATTATTATTTGGTATTCTAGCCATAAGTTATTAATTATCTAGTATTTGTAGTATTATTGACGGGATATTAATAATTTAAAGTTAAGATTTATCGGGCATTAATTATCATATCTCTTTCATTATTTTATTTACAATAATGAACGGTAACGAGAGACCTATTAACGTCGTTTTCATTAGAATCATATGTCATTGGTGCTTGTAATATTTTATTATAAATGGTGTGATTGTTGGATAATGCACATATTGATTTTATTAGTGGATATTAATTAATAATTAATTGAGTTGATCTTAATCATCCACCTAATCTTGTTTAATTATATGTATCATTCTTGTTTAAAAACAATTTGCACAAAACCTTACATTACACAATGGTGTTCAATCATACTTCTAACTATATATATATTGCATGGAGTTGAGTTGACTCACCAGAGTTGATTAGCTCACTAGGACAAGTACATGCTTATGTTTCCATGAAACTTATCAGATACAGTAATATTATAGTGTTTAATTGGCTATTAATTTTATTTAATAACTTTTTATTTATATAATGTTCTCTCTTTTTTATTACTTTCTTCTCAAAAAGTTGAATCTCCAACTCCAAGGACCTCCCACGCCCCGACCTGACAAAGGAGGATGTAAATAATGGTAACTCAGCTGAACACAGAGGCTAGTTAGCTGAACACAGATGCTAGATATTTGCTTACCTTTACTTACTGCACACAAGGAGAGACCCGATCCCTGTTTTTTTTTTCAAACTTCACCCCTATGACCAACATAATTGAGTTGTCTATGCGGGCAATTGCGCATAGTAGCAGTATTGTTCTAATACCAATTGTCATATCAAGTGTTTTACCACTACTATGCTAAAAGCTATAGTTAGTAGCAAAGTCACAACTTTATTTTCTTATACTTGTGTTACAGTTAATAGATCAGTCTTGTTTTATAAATATTACATCTTGTCAATTCGGTAAAACTTCATTAGCAATGTTTATAGCTGCCCTAGTATTTTTCCAAATTGAGACCTAAGAGGGACATATAGATTTTAATATAAGATTAATCTTAACTATGGGAAAAAATAAACAAATAAGCCTTAAAAAACAAGTTGAATTCTAGAATCCACTTGTCTGCAACTTGTGACTAATATATCTATTAAAGCCGCCTTGGCCGTAGCGACAAAGTTTTATCAGCTAAAATATATTCTATTAATTTAAAAAAATAGTTTAATTATGTTATGCATAAGAACATGACAATTGGTGATTATGATTTGTGGCGTTAATAATAAATTAGTTTTGGTGATCAGACTCACGTGTGCCCTCAATTCATAGTCAACTTCATGCTGAATGAACCTGCACAAAATAGAAATAAATAAAATAAAATAAAAATACCACCAATTTTGTAGTGTTTGGCATAAATTATTATATTTACCCACTTATTTGCCCGCTAGTTAAGCATATAATATATAAAACATAAATGTGTAATTCAACTATCTGCTTAGATTTTTTGCCTTTTAGGTGAGACGAAACGCATACATCTTTCGACCTGCACATGAAGGAGCGTGTTGAGTGTATAATATATAAAATGTAAATATGTACGTTAAATATTTCACAAAAAATGAGATATGGTAGATTAAGATAGTGAAATATGAATTTAAGTTTATTATTTGAATAATCATTGTAATTATTATTAAATTATATTTCAGTTTGATGTTTGCCATGATTTAAATATGTGTTCATAAAAATAAACTTGATTTTTTTTTCGAGTACCACCGACTCTGGTACACAACCTTCTGAATCAGAAAAAGTCAACAATTGCCTCCACTAATGCTCGAACTCACTCCCATCATCCATGTGAGAGTGTAAATCAGGACACTGGGTGCCACTAGACCACAAGGTCTTTGACAAAAAATAGACTTGATAATATGGTGCATCATTATATTATCAATTTGTTTGTTGAAGAAGGTTATTAAATGCAAATAATTAAAAGATGAATAGATAGATGCTCACAATTATATGATAAATATCATTCATTACAACAAAATGATTACATTAAACTCTTAAATAATGTGCACTTACAAATGAAAGCAATAAAGGATCTCATCAAGGTCCAACAACTTGTTTAAATGGAAGAAATATAATTTATTTAAAGTAAGGTCAAGAGACCCCAATGATGTTTAAACTTGACCATTACAAAAATATGACCAATAATAATTTATATATACATATATAATTGAAAGATGTATTTACCTTAGGTAAAAGTTTATGGTAATGATAAGACTACATATATTATTATTATTATGCTCAACAATTTTCTTTCGAGTTTTGATTGATTCTTTTTTTTTTTTTTTTTGAATACGACTAACTCTATTAGAATGCAGTATCTGTTCATAACTACTTTCTCAACCTACCCGTATAAATGAAAGGGTTTGATGCCACTGAACTACAAGGTCCTTGGCACTTATTATTTACAATGTAGTATATGTTATATATTTTCTCAAACATTTTCAGCTCAAAGAATCTAGGCCCCACCTCTGGAGTTTGAACCTATGACCACCCATTTAGAATGGTAATCGTGATGTTATCACACTACATGTTAGTTGGCGATTGATTCTTTAATTAATTAGGAAATTCTCCTAATATTTTCCGCTATATTCACAAGATATATATCTGATAACTTATTAAAAGGAAACTAAAACATCTCACTTGAAAATTAACAATATAACTTCAAATTAGTTTCAATGTAACTCTCTATATTTAGTGTTGTAAAAATTGGTCTAGACGGCCGCCTAGGCTCCCCTAGGCCAAGGGGATTTCATTCCTAGGTGCCTTTTAGTCGGCCGGCCGACTAAGTGTCTAACTCGGCCGAATCGTCAGTCAACTCGACCAGGTTGACACTCAACTCGGTTAGATCGATGCTCAACTAGGTTATATTCGTGCCTAACTTGGGCAAATATTTCTTTAAAGGGTTTAAGATGATTACACATTATTATTATTATTATTTTGCTTGGCCGTCTAACTAGAGCTTAGTATCTTCTGCAACCTTGTCTACATTATGAACAAAACATCTCAAATGTAGTGTTCCCCTACGTGGACAGGTCCAGATTCATTAAATTTGGAGTGTTTATTTGTGATTATGGATCTAGCCCATTAGCCTATTATGGAAGGAAATCCAGTTTATCTAGAGGTGGTCAAATCTCGGGCCTGGGCCTTTCCCCAAACATGGATTGACTACCCAGGCCAAGAGAAAATAATTTAGTGACATTTTAGGCCTGAATTATATGGACCTAAAAGAATTAATATAAACTTTTGTTTTGAGTTTAGCTCAACTATTATGTAAAAATCTTCACATCTAAAATGTCAATAACTTTTTAATGTTGTAAATACTAAACAGGCTTTTAAAAATGATTTAGGCCAGGGCAGGTCAATTATACGCTCAGATTTGAGCCTAACAAAAAACCTACATACAAGTTCAAGTCCAGACCTAGGTTTTAAATCTTCGTAACATGCCTAGGTCTAATTTTCTAAAACTCGGCTCTGCTCGGCCTATTTCCACCCCTATCATGAGGGGAAAAGTAAGAATGTGTAGCGATCTATAGGCTTTAGGCCAGGCCAGGCCAATTGTACGCTCCAGCTTGAGCCTAACAAAAAGCCTACATACAGGTTCAGGCCCAGACCTAGGCTTTAGATCTTCGTTACGTGTCTAGGCCTAATTTTCTAAAACTCGGCTCGCCCTATTTCTACCCCTATCCTGAGGGGGAAAAGTAAGAATGTATAGCGATCTGTAGTCTTTTAGCATTAGTCAAATAAATAAAATAAATTTATCTACTTTACTAAAAAAAAGTCAATTATATTTAACTGATCAAAAATAGTCGATTTTGATTATATCGGTTATGAATGTTGATCGGTTATTTTCAATCGATTATAAAAATTCGGTCAAAATTTCGATTATTAACTTAAAACCGACTGATTCTCAACCATAATCTTGATTATCAATCCTAGTGCATCCAAAGTTCATGTTTCTTTGATAACCTTTATAAATGAAGGGATGTATTATGAAACAATGCAACTCTGATACTAAATTGAAAAATTTATTCTGTTTCAATTATACATATATAATTAATTAATTAAGAGTGATTCATGTTTGATAATCACATTGAATTTTGAAACCAAAATGTAGAAAATAATTTACAAATTATTTTCACTTTGTCCCATTTTATCTGTGATAATTATTATTGACTAGTCAAATCGTATGTTTCACTCATTGGACTATACCTTTGAGACACATTTATTTAATTTCTTGTTTTCATGTTACTTGGGCGGCCAATTAGCAATACGAGGCTCGCACATGGTGACCCACGTTTTATGTGTGCAAAAAGTTGATGGTGTACCACGGCTGAGGAAGACGGAGCACCAATGGCCGGTCTTCTTTTTTATACGATGTTGAAAGTTGAAACCCACTACTCTTTTCCCTGTGGGGACGTTTTTTTGTCCGATTGAAATCCCCCTCTGTTGAATGATTGACATTTCCATTTCCCACGATTCCAGATTTCTCTCTCACTATGGACCTTGCTCTCAGTCTCAGCTCCGCTTACCGGCCGGAAAATTCCACTTTTCGCCGGAAATTCCTTGGACCCGTTCCCGGTCCCAGGAGACGGCGGCGAGTGGCGATCACCATGGCGCTAAACAAGCCGAGAATTGAAGGCGTGAGTGATGAGCTCAACACGATTGCTTCCCAGAACTTGGATTTCGCCCCAGCCCGGAGAAGGGTCCGATCCGCTTTCCTTTCCGTGCAGCAACAGCTTGATCATCTCTTGTTTAAGGTTTGATCTTTCATGGTTTTCTCTTGGTTGGTTTAAAGTTTGGTTTTTTCGGAGTAATAAGGGATGGGTTTCTGTTTTCTTGATTTTTTTTTTCATGTGTTAATGGTGGATAGATGGCTCCAGCTGGGATCAGAATGGAGGAGGTATATATTTCTCAATTTCAGAATATTTATTAATATATACAAGTGCAGCTTATTTTGCTAAGAAAGTTGGTTTTTTTTTTTTTTTTTCTACTTTAATTGCTGATTTTTCTGGTTTTTTTGGCATGTAATTGAACTTGATTGCATATGGTTCATCACTTAGTTTACTCATTCCAAGTTCTCTTTTCTTTGTTTATTTTTTCCCCTTTTTTTTGGCTTTGCTTAACTAGAAATAAGTTTAGTTTACTGGAACTTAAGAGTCAGGAAATTGAGACTAGCTTACTGGATATTATAATTTCACAGATTTTAAGACTAGCTTTTTCTATTGTACAATGATATTCCTCTTATCAATTGTGTATTTATTTATCTTTGTTGGGCGGAGGCCAGTGAAGGGCCAAGTCCAACACCATCAAGTGGCTAGGGGATTGTTGAGCGGATGGCTGAATAGTCAAGTCCAGCACCTAACGTCTCGAAAATGTGGCAGGATAAAGAAATAAAGTTGTGTCTTTGCTACAAGTCATAGCTTGCGCTTGATTCTAACAAGTGGTCTCAGAGTCAGGTCATAGGTTCGGGTATGGAGGAATTGTTTGGGTGGAGGTTGGTGAAGGGCCAAGTCCAACACCAGTAGGACCAAGTCCAGTCTGGATATAAGGAGATAAAGCTTTTGGCATCCTAACAATCTTTATTAGTTATCCTTGTCTACCTGGTTGCTAGTAAATGTGATGTAAAGTTTTTGTATTTCCCTAGTCTTTTGAACTGACTAACTGGAAAAATACTTGAAAAAAGATTTCACTTTTGTATGCTGCTTTTTACTGTCTGCTTATTGCAATTTGTGAAATTTGTAGTGGTATGAACGGAACTCAAAAGGTCAAGAAATTTTCTGCAAAAGTTGGTTGCCAAAGCCCGGTGTACGTATTAAAGGTTCTCTGTGTTTTTGTCATGGATATGGTGATACTTGCACCTTCTTCTTTGAAGGTTTGTATGAATCCTTTTCATTGCTTTCAGTGAAATAAAATAACTACTCCGTATTTTACATTGCCATTTCTGTAATAAATAATAACAAGCTACGTTTTATGTAAATATGTTGACGTATATTATATTGGGATTTCTAGGCATAGCTAAGTACATTGCTGCTTCTGGATATGGTGTCTATGCTGTTGATCATCCCGGTTTTGGTCTTTCTGATGGCTTGCATGGTTATGTTCGTCAATTTGATGACATAGTTGATAATGCCAACGAACAGTTTCGAAAGATTAAAGGTGTGCCCAAGAACTATTCCTCTTAAAATTATTTATAACTTGATTTACGGTCTAGGCTGTATTTCCCTGCTTTGATTAATGACAAAACTTTTCGTTATTCTTTTATTCAAGTATCTGAACTTAATAGGCGAATTGACTCTTTGTGCTTCAATAGGTTTAGAAAGTATGTATGAACAGATACTACAATGTAATAGAGTCAAAAAAAGTATCTGAACTTAAAGTTAGCAAAGAAACCTAAAATTTGACTTCCATAGGAATATATTTTGCTGTTCTTCGTAACGTTCACGAGAATTTATTGCTAATGGGGCAGTCAGGCCAGAAGTAAGAGGGCTTCCCCACTTCATATTCGGGCAGTCCATGGGCGGTGCAATTGCTTTAAAGGCTATTTTGAAGGAACCGCTTGAATGGGATGGCATTGTTCTTGTTGCACCGATGTGTAAAGTAAGTCTTCCTAAGCAGAACTTAGTTAATTTCTTGAATATTAAATGTAGGAATAAGTTTGGTTTGAGATTGTCTCACCATGAGACGTGTAATTCTTTTTATGAACGGGATGGCATTGTTCATGCCTCGTATTGATTATCTGTCATATAATGATCCAAATATGTTTACGTAAGCACCCATGCTACTCCCCTCTATATATTCTAAACATCGAGGATGATTCTTATTCGAGAGAAAGTTCATTTCGATTCTTGTTTCTCATTGTAACTTAAACGAAGTTTCCTCTAAAGAGATTAACTGCTATATTTCGTGTTCCAGAAATGTGAAGTTATTGTCCCTAGGTGAAACATTTTTGCTGACCTTCGGTTGATGTTAAGATTGCAGAGGAAATGACGCCTCCAGTCCCGCTTCAAAAGGCCTTGATTCTTATGTCCAATTTTATGCCCAAGGCAAAGTTAGTTCCAACACAAGATTTGGCAGAACTTGCGTTCAGAGAGCCCGTGAAACGAAAACTGGTAATCTCTTATTTTCTATCATTTTGCCCGCTTTTGTTATTTGTGACTTAATGGACTTTCTGCACATTCTCTGGTAAATTAAAGCATGTGCTTCATCTCAACTACACGCCCCCTCACGTGTGCGGGCCGGTAACTTTTGATGGGCTCGAAGCGCAAACCCATGACCTTTGGCATGGGGTTGGCTTTGATACCAAATTGAAGCATTGCGCTTCATCTTAACTAAAAAGCGTAAGTTAATAGTTGGATTGCACATTTATGTTTATATGGTACACTGAGCTAGTTCTTTTCTAGGCTCCATACAATGTGATCTGTTACTCGGATCGAACACGTTTGAAGACTGCTGTAGAACTATTGAACGCTACAAAAGACATAGAATCGCAACTGGAGAAGGTAAGTATTGCGTGTTCATTCGAAAGATAGGAACATTGTTTTTGCGCTTTATTCAGGATTAGGCCTAACATATCCCGGGCTGGGATTGCAGGTTTCATCCCCGATCCTCATTCTTCATGGCGCATCCGACAGAGTGACAGATCCTCGCATAAGTCAGTTCCTCCACGAGAGGGCTTCGAGCAAGGACAAAACTCTTAAGCTTTATGAAGGTGGCTATCACTGCATTCTCGAAGGGGAGCCCGATGACCGGATTTTAAATGTACTAAACGACATTATCTCGTGGCTCGATTCTCATTGCACTGCAAAATAATCACATCTCCTTTTCCCCTCCATTTTAGTCCTTCTAAGGGTGGTCTATTTTGAGAGGGGGCCATTATTTCTAGTTTCTAATCTAAACTAAAGTTAGGGAGTTGAAGAGAGAAAATTGATTGCTAAATTCTTTTTGGGAGTAGTTTCCCCAATCTCTAAGGCAGGTATATAAACATGAAAGCAAGAAAACAAGTTATATTAATTGGCTTGTTTGCATGTTTTCTTGTACAATGTGAAACATGGCATTAGGAAAATATATAAACCAGTCTTATGAGGATGTTTTCTGTTGTTTTAGATCTATGGAGTTGTACCAAGGATTTGCAATTTATCTTTTTGCTATAGTTTATCTACCAACTGTTATACCATAGATCAGGATTCACCTTGCATTGTAGATTTTGGTACATGTTTGCAGTTAAAATATTGTGCGTTTTCAGTTAATAAATTGCCTGTAAATAAATTAAAAATACATAAATTGTAGAAAGTTAATGGTGGCACTAAATTGACTTGAAGATTTAATGGTGGTGTAGATGGAGGCTTGAAGATTGAAAGGTGCTAAGTGCTAACCATTGAAATGAAGGTGGAAGACTAGAGTTTCTTGTAACCATTTTGATGGGCTTTTGGGCTATTAGCTTTCATAGGCTAATTAGCCTGTACATATTGAGCTTACAAAGTGTTTTTTAATAGTTAAATGGTGTTATTTTCTTGCTTTACATTATATTATTTACTACATGACCCATCTAGCAATCATTATTTTGTAAACCATAGTCCACACATTTGTGTGAACTATAAATAAAAAATACATTATTTAAAAATACATAATTTTATATATTATCAAATAATGTACATTCAGTACACAAATAATATATTTTTAGTATATTAAAAAAAATATATTACATATTTACATTCATGGTCTACGCAATAATTTGCCTCCATCTAGATATGGCGCATTGTAGTTGTTATATCCTACTTTAGAGAATATTAACTACAAACAAATCACAAAAGGGTGGTGGCGCAGTTGGTTAGCGCGTAGGTCTCATAGCTTAGAGTGATCCTGAGGTCGAGAGTTTGAGCCTCTCTCACCAATTAATTTTTTACAAGGGGTGGTGGCACAGTTGGCTAGCGTGTAGGTCTCATAGCTTAGAGTGATCCTGAGGTCGAGAGTTCAAGCCTCTCTCACCCTAATAATTTTCCTATGCCTTAGACTCAAAGTTGCTCCGTATTATGTAATTTATATAGTAAATTTAATCTCTCAATGTATTGTATTTTATAAATTTAATAACTAGATTTACAACATGGTAAAAAAATCTCTCAATGTATTGTATTTTATAAATTTAATTTAACAACTAGATTTACAACATGGTAAAACAGTGAAGCGTCAAATTGATTAAAGTTAAATATGAGGAACTAATTTTCAAAAAAAAAAAAAAAAAAAAANTTTCATCCCCGATCCTCATTCTTCATGGCGCATCCGACAGAGTGACAGATCCTCGCATAAGTCAGTTCCTCCACGAGAGGGCTTCGAGCAAGGACAAAACTCTTAAGCTTTATGAAGGTGGCTATCACTGCATTCTCGAAGGGGAGCCCGATGACCGGATTTTAAATGTACTAAACGACATTATCTCGTGGCTCGATTCTCATTGCACTGCAAAATAATCACATCTCCTTTTCCCCTCCATTTTAGTCCTTCTAAGGGTGGTCTATTTTGAGAGGGGGCCATTATTTCTAGTTTCTAATCTAAACTAAAGTTAGGGAGTTGAAGAGAGAAAATTGATTGCTAAATTCTTTTTGGGAGTAGTTTCCCCAATCTCTAAGGCAGGTATATAAACATGAAAGCAAGAAAACAAGTTATATTAATTGGCTTGTTTGCATGTTTTCTTGTACAATGTGAAACATGGCATTAGGAAAATATATAAACCAGTCTTATGAGGATGTTTTCTGTTGTTTTAGATCTATGGAGTTGTACCAAGGATTTGCAATTTATCTTTTTGCTATAGTTTATCTACCAACTGTTATACCATAGATCAGGATTCACCTTGCATTGTAGATTTTGGTACATGTTTGCAGTTAAAATATTGTGCGTTTTCAGTTAATAAATTGCCTGTAAATAAATTAAAAATACATAAATTGTAGAAAGTTAATGGTGGCACTAAATTGACTTGAAGATTTAATGGTGGTGTAGATGGAGGCTTGAAGATTGAAAGGTGCTAAGTGCTAACCATTGAAATGAAGGTGGAAGACTAGAGTTTCTTGTAACCATTTTGATGGGCTTTTGGGCTATTAGCTTTCATAGGCTAATTAGCCTGTACATATTGAGCTTACAAAGTGTTTTTTAATAGTTAAATGGTGTTATTTTCTTGCTTTACATTATATTATTTACTACATGACCCATCTAGCAATCATTATTTTGTAAACCATAGTCCACACATTTGTGTGAACTATAAATAAAAAATACATTATTTAAAAATACATAATTTTATATATTATCAAATAATGTACATTCAGTACACAAATAATATATTTTTAGTATATTAAAAAAAATATATTACATATTTACATTCATGGTCTACGCAATAATTTGCCTCCATCTAGATATGGCGCATTGTAGTTGTTATATCCTACTTTAGAGAATATTAACTACAAACAAATCACAAAAGGGTGGTGGCGCAGTTGGTTAGCGCGTAGGTCTCATAGCTTAGAGTGATCCTGAGGTCGAGAGTTTGAGCCTCTCTCACCAATTAATTTTTTACAAGGGGTGGTGGCACAGTTGGCTAGCGTGTAGGTCTCATAGCTTAGAGTGATCCTGAGGTCGAGAGTTCAAGCCTCTCTCACCCTAATAATTTTCCTATGCCTTAGACTCAAAGTTGCTCCGTATTATGTAATTTATATAGTAAATTTAATCTCTCAATGTATTGTATTTTATAAATTTAATAACTAGATTTACAACATGGTAAAAAAATCTCTCAATGTATTGTATTTTATAAATTTAATTTAACAACTAGATTTACAACATGGTAAAACAGTGAAGCGTCAAATTGATTAAAGTTAAATATGAGGAACTAATTTTCAAAAAAAAAAAAAAAAAAAAAGAAAATTAGTTCCTCATATTTAACTTTAATCAATTTGACGCTTCACTGTTTTACCATGTTGTAAATCTAGTTGTTAAATTAAATTTATAAAATACAATACATTGAGAGATTTTTTTACCATGTTGTAAATTAGTTATTAAATTATAAAATACAATACATTGAGAGATTAAATTTACTATATAAATTACATAATACGGAGCAACTTTTGAGTCTAAGGCATAGGAAAATTATTAGGGTGAGAGAGGCTTGAACTCTCGACCTCAGGGATCACTCTAGCTATGAGACCTACACGCTAGGAAAATTAGTTCCTCATATTTAACTTTAATCAATTTGACGCTTCACTGTTTTACCATGTTGTAAATCTAGTTGTTAAATTAAATTTATAAAATACAATACATTGAGAGATTTTTTTACCATGTTGTAAATCTAGTTATTAAATTTATAAAATACAATACATTGAGAGATTAAATTTACTATATAAATTACATAATACGGAGCAACTTTGAGTCTAAGGCATAGGAAAATTATTAGGGTGAGAGAGGCTTGAACTCTCGACCTCAGGATCACTCTAAGCTATGAGACCTACACGCTAGCCAACTGTGCCACCACCCCTTGTAAAAAATTAATTGGTGAGAGAGGCTCAAACTCTCGACCTCAGGATCACTCTAAGCTATGAGACCTACGCGCTAACCAACTGCGCCACCACCCTTTTGTGATTTGTTTGTAGTTAATATTCTCTAAAGTAGGATATAACAACTACAATGCGCCATATCTAGATGGAGGCAAATTATTGCGTAGACCATGAATGTAAATATGTAATATATTTTTTTTAATATACTAAAAATATATTATTTGTGTACTGNAAAAAAAAAAAAAAAAAAAAAGAGGAACTAAGTTATATAATGACAAACAATTGAAGGACTAAAAGCGTGATTATTCCTTTTTGTGTTTATAACTATTTAGACAATAACAATATTATATAGATAAGATCAATGATTAAAACAATTTTTTATTTATGAATTTTCAAATAAGAGGTTGAAACTATGACTTCAAAAACATAAATAAACAAAGTAAATGATAAGTTAGCCATTAGTGAACATTGTGGCAACTAGATAAACAATGTAAAATTGAATAGAAATAATATTTATATTTCAATCGTTCTATCTTAAGGCAGTAGGTTCATAATTGGTATGATAAAATAGTAAGGATAATGCGAAAATTCGCGACCACCCTAAAATGTCTAGTTGGTGCGTCGGGAAGAGTATGCACCCAATTGGCACCATGTGTGTCATCAATTCTATTTTTCTTTTTCTTTTGTTTGACAAAAATCATAACTTGCACAAAATTTTCCATTCTCTCTCCTCCAACACAATTATTATGTCTTTCTTTTAAGCCGCGGGTCAGAAAATTACGAAAAAACATCCATTAGAGGTGCCCTAATAATATAATGTTTTGTTTCATTGTGTAGCACCTTATCGAGTACACGTGGGGGTGGTTGATGATGGGGTTTATGTCATATATAGTAAGAGTAGCATGCATGATATGGCTTGTAAATGCCGGCCACCTAACCAAGGCGGAGGAGACGGTTGTCCTCTGCCGTGACAGCTTGGGTACATTCAAAGAGAAAATGACTAATTTCTTCTATAATTAAGAAGCCAGTCTGTTTTGATAAGGAAACACTATAATGCTCTTTCATAACATTAAACCAACCATAATTCATTCCCATCTCATATATGTCACCACAAGCGTGTTCTTATCCTAGCTGCAAGCCTATAGTAAGAATTGAATCTCAAATATCCGTATGATCAGCTCAATTGGTTCTTTGGTGCTAGATTGTGAGTAAGAATACAAGATCGAGCCATGGCAGTCGTAGTATGAGAGTTATATTTAAATCCAATCTGGTGGGCTCCTTGTGGGCACTAGACACTGGTCCTTCCACTTGATGGGCCGCTGAGTCACAGTGATTTATCTCTCCGTTGTCATGTCGGGCCAGGGTGTAGTGGCCCTGGGAGCAAGGGAATTTTGCCTTTTGTAATGGTTCAAGTGATGACTCTGAGTAAAATGTGTAGACTGATCTGATACATCAATTTGTGTTGATCAATCACCGAGGGTTGCTGATAAATAAGAGGAAAAGAGACATGTCAATTACATGTATATGTCCCAAATGAAAACAAGATCATCTTATAAAAAGCAAAGATTGATTACTGTCATCCATCAGGTTCATCAACCATTTTTTTTTATACTAAAACCCTCAACCGTACCATTTGATGAATATCATGATAGGCAACATAACATAATGTGTTTGGTACCCATTTTGTAGGGTTTGGTTGGGGAAAGAGGGAATAAGATTGAGAAAAAACCAGCAGAGTTAGGAAAATGATCAGACAAACATAAAACATCAAAAACTTCTCTCCAATATAATGTACAAGTTCATATATATATATATATATATATATATATATATATATATATATACTTTAATTTTGTAGTACAAGTAGCCACCCTTGCAAGCAAGCCAAGATAATCTTTCTTTGCGAACTTCCATGTTTATACTGTCAAACGTTGGAGAAAAAGTTGACAAGTCTTATGTCCCTTTTGGGATTGAGATGAGAAGATGGCAAGGAGAAAATGGCAAAAAAAAGGGCAAACAGTAAAAAGGCCAAACACAAAATGGTAAAATGGGGGATACACTACATGACATATATCCCTGCCCCCTGCCTGCACAGGTTTAATGTGAGAGTAAAATGACAGCAAGAGAAAGAACAATTTCAGAGAACAAAGCTAAAAGGGATTTAACTTTTTTTTGCCATCCAGAATAGAAGTTCAGATAATATAGCCTTTTTAAGACCTTATTTGAATATTATGCCTTACTTTTTCATCTTTTATATTATCTTTTTTTTTTTTTTTAACTTTTTGGTGAAAATAAAATTCAAATTGTTATTGGGGCGTTTTGGTAAATAGCTGTTAGTGGGTATGACTAGTTCATAGCATTAGCTATTATAGTCAGATGTTTGGTAAATTAGCTGATAGCTTATTATATTTTTTTATTTGTTGACTGGAAGGGACTCATTCGTCCTTAACCAAATGTCAAATGTCAAGAGTTCGATCTTTGGCTTGGGTATGAAGCAATCTTAAATCTTCATAACAGTTGTCTCACTCAATAAAGGTGCCTACAATTTAACTAGATGATTAGTCACGGTATTTGACGGTGGAAACATTGACTACAGGAAAAAAAATCTCTTTTATTAGGGCAGTGACTATAACATGACACAACTTTATTTTTCATTTGTTATTCAGAATTGTGGCCTACATTGTTTGTTAGCAGCCTGATGTTTTCCAACATTATATAAATCTAAATCTAATAGGATTTTTTTCAAAGGATTAAAAAAAATAAAAATTAAAAGGCTGGAAAAGCATTGTTACCTAATTATCGGCTTTAGTAGTTTAGCTAAAATTGTCAGCGTAAAAATTTAACTTTATTGACTGGTACATCATCGTTTTCTATGGAGTCTGTTTATTTGAGGAAAATTCTGTGTTTATGCAATGAAATTGTAGCCCGAAACTCTATTTTTTTTATTCGTTGCATTACTTTATTATTATTATTATTAAAATGAAGAAATTTTCTGGCCTTCATAGCTCCACACCCCGGACCGATAAGATAATGGATGAAGTAAATCATAGTGACTCAGCAGCAACTCTTTAAGTCAGAAGACCAGTCACTAATGCTCACAAAGATCAGAGCTCAGATCACTACCTTGGATGAAACTTCAGACTGTAATTATCATGGTTTATTATATGTCTTTATTCATAATTTAATCACTCAAAAATCAATTGAACTGTTCGATGTTCCAGTAATTACTTTTAGTGAGAGAGAATGTGTGTTAATTAATAGGGTTGATCTTGGAACTCTTTTGACCCTACCAATAATTCTCATATTTTGGTCAGTGTACAGTTCGGATTTGACATTTCCTCGTGCTGGTGGCGCCCACTTCCTCGCCTGCCCTCCCTCCACAATTATCATTTAATTATTAAAATTTTTTTTTTTTTCCTAAAACAAAACTGATACGTAGTAAATAATTAATATTCATGTATATTTAGAAAAATATATATTTACTAATATACATTTATATATTTTATATTTATACTTTTTCCACTAAGTGAAAAGAAACAAATATTCCAAGACATTAATCTAGTGGATGAGAAACATAATTTATTACTCGCTCCCAGCAGAGTAATGGTATTTTATTACAAAATTAGAAACTTATATCAGTATATCACTAGTCGATAATAAAATATTTATATTTAACGCGATTATTTCATGATGCAATAAATTAACAACACTTTTCAAGTGCATGTGTTAATTGAAGTCAAATAATAGCGCAAATTATATCATGGACCGTGGTCCACAATGCATTGTGGACCGCGGTCCCAAAACGACGTCGTTTTGATTAATGAAAACAGACGGATGAATTCGCGCCACTCACTTTCTTTTCATATATACTGCAGTTACATTTCAACACAACTGCAGTTACATTTTGATATAACTACAGTTTCATTCGATAATATAAAAACACAAAAGTGAAACTGTTATTCAGTATCTGTTCATATACACTGCAGTTACATTTCAACACANTTTTTTAACTTTTTGGTGAAAATAAAATTCAAATTGTTATTGGGGCGTTTTGGTAAATAGCTGTTAGTGGGTATGACTAGTTCATAGCATTAGCTATTATAGTCAGATGTTTGGTAAATTAGCTGATAGCTTATTATATTTTTTTATTTGTTGACTGGAAGGGACTCATTCGTCCTTAACCAAATGTCAAATGTCAAGAGTTCGATCTTTGGCTTGGGTATGAAGCAATCTTAAATCTTCATAACAGTTGTCTCACTCAATAAAGGTGCCTACAATTTAACTAGATGATTAGTCACGGTATTTGACGGTGGAAACATTGACTACAGGAAAAAAAATCTCTTTTATTAGGGCAGTGACTATAACATGACACAACTTTATTTTTCATTTGTTATTCAGAATTGTGGCCTACATTGTTTGTTAGCAGCCTGATGTTTTCCAACATTATATAAATCTAAATCTAATAGGATTTTTTTCAAAGGATTAAAAAAAATAAAAATTAAAAGGCTGGAAAAGCATTGTTACCTAATTATCGGCTTTAGTAGTTTAGCTAAAATTGTCAGCGTAAAAATTTAACTTTATTGACTGGTACATCATCGTTTTCTATGGAGTCTGTTTATTTGAGGAAAATTCTGTGTTTATGCAATGAAATTGTAGCCCGAAACTCTATTTTTTTTATTCGTTGCATTACTTTATTATTATTATTATTAAAATGAAGAAATTTTCTGGCCTTCATAGCTCCACACCCCGGACCGATAAGATAATGGATGAAGTAAATCATAGTGACTCAGCAGCAACTCTTTAAGTCAGAAGACCAGTCACTAATGCTCACAAAGATCAGAGCTCAGATCACTACCTTGGATGAAACTTCAGACTGTAATTATCATGGTTTATTATATGTCTTTATTCATAATTTAATCACTCAAAAATCAATTGAACTGTTCGATGTTCCAGTAATTACTTTTAGTGAGAGAGAATGTGTGTTAATTAATAGGGTTGATCTTGGAACTCTTTTGACCCTACCAATAATTCTCATATTTTGGTCAGTGTACAGTTCGGATTTGACATTTCCTCGTGCTGGTGGCGCCCACTTCCTCGCCTGCCCTCCCTCCACAATTATCATTTAATTATTAAAATTTTTTTTTTTTTCCTAAAACAAAACTGATACGTAGTAAATAATTAATATTCATGTATATTTAGAAAAATATATATTTACTAATATACATTTATATATTTTATATTTATACTTTTTCCACTAAGTGAAAAGAAACAAATATTCCAAGACATTAATCTAGTGGATGAGAAACATAATTTATTACTCGCTCCCAGCAGAGTAATGGTATTTTATTACAAAATTAGAAACTTATATCAGTATATCACTAGTCGATAATAAAATATTTATATTTAACGCGATTATTTCATGATGCAATAAATTAACAACACTTTTCAAGTGCATGTGTTAATTGAAGTCAAATAATAGCGCAAATTATATCATGGACCGTGGTCCACAATGCATTGTGGACCGCGGTCCCAAAACGACGTCGTTTTGATTAATGAAAACAGACGGATGAATTCGCGCCACTCACTTTCTTTTCATATATACTGCAGTTACATTTCAACACAACTGCAGTTACATTTTGATATAACTACAGTTTCATTCGATAATATAAAAACACAAAAGTGAAACTGTTATTCAGTATCTGTTCATATACACTGCAGTTACATTTCAACACAACTACAGTTACATTTTGATATAACTACAGTTTCATTCGATAATATCAAACACAAATGTGAAACTGTTATTCAGTATCTTTTCATATACACTGCAGTTACATTTCAACACAACTACAGTTACATTTTGATATAACTACAGTTTCATTCGATAATATCAAAACAAATGTAAGGCAGTATCTTTTGGGATGAACTGTAGTGTCAATTACGGGGCTCCGTCTCCCACTTACTAAAACGACGTCGTTTTGGGACCGCGGTCCACGATATAAGAACTGAAATAATAGGGGTATAAGTTAAAATAATTTTTGTGTGTGGTCAAAAGCTGTATTTGACCATGTAAATGACACATATGGAATTTGGTGAAGTCATCGTGGATTAGGTGACGGAATATCTGTAACTAGTTCTACCAAGGTACAACTTTACAAATTTAATTAATGACAGGATTTTGTTTAATTTATTTATTTATTTTGGGTACATTGAACCAAAGATTATGTTATAAGTAATTTCCGAAATTATGTTATCATAGGGGAGTAAGGACATGTCTTGAAAATTGAAATTGATTAGGCACGTTGAGTCTAAACTAATGGCAGCTTATCTTTATTAAAATTACAATTCAAACTTATTATTTTAATGATATGATTGATTGATTTATATGCAATTAATGTTTATCTTGATAATGTTGATCTCAAACTTTAGTGAATCAATGATTAATCTTATAGCGCAACTAAGTTAATCATCATTCATGGTGTATCAACATTCAACAATAAATATTTTAAGTATATTAATTAAAATTAAGACTTTTTAGTGACGGAAAAGAATGAAAAATCGTTGTGCGGGGAAAGACATGTAAAGATGGCAGATACTACATATTGCTCAATGTGGTAGTTATAGAATCTACATTGACTCTGGAAAAAATGGAGTGCTGGATGAAAAGTCTCACTTAAAACTTGCTTCGAGCTTTTTGGTGCGATTCGATTCCTACCATAAACATTAGGGGTTTGAGTGGGTTGAGTTTCTTGTGCGTAAAGTGTATAGTTTGGTACTAAGTTTCATAACTAGATTGACTCGATTTACTTCGTCATGCGCATGGGGTTGGAAACGAAAAACCTAGATTATTAAATAATCAAATAAAATTGGTATGATACTTAAGTTGAGGTTAAAACCTTCATTATTGAATTAATTTTTCTAATAGAGTTAGAGTTTTGACTGGAATTTGAATGTTGTATCGACCAGTCGGATTAATTGGCTTTGTGCAAACTCACTTCATATAGTGTCACATTTTCACTATATAATTCAGACATATATTATTGTATTATCGTGCTTAAACAATTCAAATATTTGTCACTCAAGTCAAAACTTTTATTCACTTTACAAGTTTTATTAAAATTTGATTAGAATTTAAATTGATTCTCATTGAAAAAGGAGAAAATCAAGATTTGAGACACAAGTTCACAAGCTCACTCCGATGAGCATCAAAGTTGCAATATTAGAGGTACGAACCCTAGTCTATATACATAAGTTGATAAATAATGGCATTAATTAAGTATTTAATTAGTACAAATTAAATTTATTTTAGTGAAAATAAACAAAATGTTTTCTCAACACCGTAGCGAGATTCCCGGCCACCTCCCCTCCCAACCAGGCCCCAGCAGGAGTCGACCATATATGCACCTCAGTCTTTCCCAAAACCTCTGTCGCATTCTTAATTTTATAGTGCCCTCATGTTTGGTTTTGTTTATTCCAAAACACAACTCTTTCAATGGCCATTGTTTATTTATTAATTTTTTTTTCTTTTTTGTGAGTGGNCTACAGTTACATTTTGATATAACTACAGTTTCATTCGATAATATCAAACACAAATGTGAAACTGTTATTCAGTATCTTTTCATATACACTGCAGTTACATTTCAACACAACTACAGTTACATTTTGATATAACTACAGTTTCATTCGATAATATCAAAACAAATGTAAGGCAGTATCTTTTGGGATGAACTGTAGTGTCAATTACGGGGCTCCGTCTCCCACTTACTAAAACGACGTCGTTTTGGGACCGCGGTCCACGATATAAGAACTGAAATAATAGGGGTATAAGTTAAAATAATTTTTGTGTGTGGTCAAAAGCTGTATTTGACCATGTAAATGACACATATGGAATTTGGTGAAGTCATCGTGGATTAGGTGACGGAATATCTGTAACTAGTTCTACCAAGGTACAACTTTACAAATTTAATTAATGACAGGATTTTGTTTAATTTATTTATTTATTTTGGGTACATTGAACCAAAGATTATGTTATAAGTAATTTCCGAAATTATGTTATCATAGGGGAGTAAGGACATGTCTTGAAAATTGAAATTGATTAGGCACGTTGAGTCTAAACTAATGGCAGCTTATCTTTATTAAAATTACAATTCAAACTTATTATTTTAATGATATGATTGATTGATTTATATGCAATTAATGTTTATCTTGATAATGTTGATCTCAAACTTTAGTGAATCAATGATTAATCTTATAGCGCAACTAAGTTAATCATCATTCATGGTGTATCAACATTCAACAATAAATATTTTAAGTATATTAATTAAAATTAAGACTTTTTAGTGACGGAAAAGAATGAAAAATCGTTGTGCGGGGAAAGACATGTAAAGATGGCAGATACTACATATTGCTCAATGTGGTAGTTATAGAATCTACATTGACTCTGGAAAAAATGGAGTGCTGGATGAAAAGTCTCACTTAAAACTTGCTTCGAGCTTTTTGGTGCGATTCGATTCCTACCATAAACATTAGGGGTTTGAGTGGGTTGAGTTTCTTGTGCGTAAAGTGTATAGTTTGGTACTAAGTTTCATAACTAGATTGACTCGATTTACTTCGTCATGCGCATGGGGTTGGAAACGAAAAACCTAGATTATTAAATAATCAAATAAAATTGGTATGATACTTAAGTTGAGGTTAAAACCTTCATTATTGAATTAATTTTTCTAATAGAGTTAGAGTTTTGACTGGAATTTGAATGTTGTATCGACCAGTCGGATTAATTGGCTTTGTGCAAACTCACTTCATATAGTGTCACATTTTCACTATATAATTCAGACATATATTATTGTATTATCGTGCTTAAACAATTCAAATATTTGTCACTCAAGTCAAAACTTTTATTCACTTTACAAGTTTTATTAAAATTTGATTAGAATTTAAATTGATTCTCATTGAAAAAGGAGAAAATCAAGATTTGAGACACAAGTTCACAAGCTCACTCCGATGAGCATCAAAGTTGCAATATTAGAGGTACGAACCCTAGTCTATATACATAAGTTGATAAATAATGGCATTAATTAAGTATTTAATTAGTACAAATTAAATTTATTTTAGTGAAAATAAACAAAATGTTTTCTCAACACCGTAGCGAGATTCCCGGCCACCTCCCCTCCCAACCAGGCCCCAGCAGGAGTCGACCATATATGCACCTCAGTCTTTCCCAAAACCTCTGTCGCATTCTTAATTTTATAGTGCCCTCATGTTTGGTTTTGTTTATTCCAAAACACAACTCTTTCAATGGCCATTGTTTATTTATTAATTTTTTTTTCTTTTTTGTGAGTGGTTTGGTTTCTGCTTTCATCATTTCATGATCATGTCACCGACATCCGCCTCCTCCAAGAACCCACATCCACACGATCACACCAATCATTATGTGATCATTATTTGCATCATAATATTAATTACTTCGGTGCGTATCAGAATTAAACGCTTATCACTACATTGAAATGTATAAGTAGTAATAAATGTGTAACTTTAGTTTTTTATACGTGTCTATCAGTCAACGTCATGTTTTGATGGCATGATACTATATTTGGACCTTCAAACCTCCACTCATAAATCCCCTTCCAAGGTCCGCACAGATAGCTCAGTTAGTTTCTGGGTGGCAGATTGTAGGTAAGAACGCAGAATCAAGCATTGGCGGTTGTAATGTGGGACTTGGGAATCACACCCAATGTGGTGGGCTCCTTAATTGTGGGCACCAGATCCTCCCACCTTATAGGCACTGACTTATCCTGATTTACCACCTCCACAAATCTCATAATTGTGCCGCGGTGTGGGGGCCTCCCGGGCAAGGAATTTCGTTTTTTTTTTTGGGCAGAAAATCCCCTCTCCCAGAGTCGTGACCTATTATGATACTAATTACTCCCAGAGTCATGACCTACTATTATTCAACGTCGTTTTAATGGCATGATACTATACTTGGGCCTTCAAACCTCCGCTCAAAATCTCTTTCCAAGGGTCGCACGGGTAGCTCAGTTAGTTTTTGGGTGGCAGATTGTAGGCAAGAACGCAGAATCAAGCCTTGGTAGTTGCAATGTGGGAGTTACACCCAATGTTGTGTGCTCCTTAATTGTGGGCACCAAATCCTCCCGGGCGCTGAGTCACCGTAATTTATCTCCTCCACAAATCTCATTGTGCCAAGGTGCTGGGGCCTCCTGGGCAAGGGATTTCACCTTTTTTTTTTAGCAAAGAATATAATCCCCTCCCAGAGACGTGACCTACTTGATATTAAGTGTCAAAATTAAGCGCTCACCACTATGTAAAAATTTATACCTAATAGCAAATAATATAATGTGCAACTAAATTTTTACATACTTGTGTAATAAGAAACACTATATTTCAATAACAAAATGCTGGACTTGATCCTTCAAATCCCGTACAACACTATGTGACTCTCACACATTCGAGGTAGTATTCAAAACCCTTACGTAAATTGAGATTTTTAGAATCGTGTCTATAAATATGATTTTGTAACTATGTTAGTTCTGCATTAACTCTCACCTGATTGAGTTAGTATCCAAAACCTTACGTAAATTGGGATTTTTAGGTTTGAGTCCAATAATATGATATTTGCAATTAAACTTCTATGCATCTTTATTTGGTAATAAACATTAAACACCAGTGTCCTTTTTGAGTTTAATAATAAAAAAATGTTATAATGCATTATTCCAATTGTTGCGTACACAAATATTTCGACGTATAGTAAGATCTAAACATGATGTGATTATTTCATTTGTCTCAATTTATATGTTTTCGATTTAATAATTAACCTGCTTTATTCAAGTTATTTACAAGTTTTTTTTGGGTAATATTTAGCTTATATTATTGGATAAATTTTGGGAATAAAAAATGAAAGTAAATTTTGAGAGTGCTAGTTTTTTTGTTTTGTTTTTTGTTTTTTTTTTCGAAAGAATTAGAACACCCTGTCAAGACTTATATACAGATCCATTGCTAGTTTGATTTGTGCCCATTGTGAATGGACCCCACTTTTGCATGAACTAATTAAATTTGTGTATCCGACAGAATGATGCGCAATTTATATTTCAATGTTTTTGTTACATGTTGACTTGACCATGATTGTCTTGCTTAGCTGCTTATAATAATAATAATAATAATAATAATAATAATGCTTTAACATTGCTCCCAAACATTATTATAATGCTTTAACATTATTATAAATATATACATATTTATTGGTATTATTAATATAATTAATGACTGATCTCACCATGAATTAAAACTGAATTTATTAGTTAATCAAATATAAAACGAATCGGATAAGTAATGGCACCAAAGGATGTGGTCGAATGTTAGGAGGATGCAATGTAACATTACTATATGATAAAATACACTTTAAGAAAATGAAATGTTCAAGTTCCTCGATAGCCTTTTAAATAAGATTTTGAGTTTGAACAATGTGAGTTCAACTATATATATATGTTTCCTATATGCAATTCAATTCAACGGTAACTCAATGCCTTCACTGGGTTACTATTGACTCTGTTACAATGTAATATTTGTTTATACATACTTTCTCAACCTACTGAAGCACAAAGAGTCAATGCCTTCACTAGAGTTCGAAACCGTAGAGAATTATCAAATGTCATTGATCTCTAATTGAATTTTAAAAAGGTAAACCAAACATAATTACTTCTCTCTAGTAAAAAATTTATTTATCTTTTTTTAGTATGTCTAAAAATGTCACTCTCTTTCCAAAAGGAAATAAATGTTATAAATAATTTTACTTTCATGCATTGCATTTTTAAAGAAGTTAGTTACAATATCAAAAAAAAAATTACTCCTCCATAAGTCCATATTTACTTTTTAAACAATAAAAATATAGAACGTACATATTTTCCACTTTTCTTAAATTTATATTTATATCCATAATAAATATGACAACCATTTTGAAAAGGAAAGAATATCAAATTATCACTCCACATTTTCTATCAAGAAGAAACCTATTTTTTCCCCTAAAATATCCACTTTATGTGGTTGTAACTTGCATTGTCACATTAACTATTAAACACATACAATGATTAACAAAATGTCCTTACAATAATATTCGAGAAAAACAATTATAATATTATCTATTATGTAAAATTGTACTTTATACCTTACAAGTTATATTTTTTCTTGATAAATCTGACGTAACATAAAGTATAATTATATAAATCATTTTGTTGATGCGTTTGCAAAAATTAACCACAGTTAATTTGAAGGGAACAAACACTATCATTACCCCCTACAACAATTCATAGACGTCTGCGAGAGGATGAGTTTGACCTCTTTTTTAGTGAGAACCATTTACTGCATGTTTAGTTGGATCTAATTGAATTACAATTACAACATAATTCGTTGAGTCCTTCAATTACGCTGTTTGGTTTAAGGAATTGAAATTCATAGAGCTCACCTATGAATTCCAACTCCGTGCAACATGAAAAATGAAAACAATATGAAATTACAACATCACCCTTGATGATGATGATTATTATTATTACTATTATCAAGGGCATCTTAGTCTTTTCTTTTTAATTCTCATAAATTATTTTCTTTCTAATTCCTTCTTTCCAACCAAACGCACCTAGTCACCCTCTCATTTTTTTTTTTTGAAAAATAAAAATAAAAATTATATGGTGATTATAATTATAAAAAATATTGAAACATTTGATATATTTGACGTGTACCAATCGACCCACCACCCCCCGAGACGCTATGTAAAACACAGAGCCGTCAGTTCCTACTTGAGTAGTTGAGGTGTAGATAGAAAGAGAGAAAGAAAGATACACCAACGCTGCACGCGTAGAGATATAGAGAGAGAAACTAAGCCAGAGAGAGAGATATATAATATATAGAGAGAGAAAAGCTTCAAGAGACTCGCCGGCGGAGAGGGGGAGAAAAAAAGAGAGAAAACTTTATGTGGCGGCGATGTCATCATCATCATATCCCGGCGAACGGAGGAGGGGGCCGGGCAACGCCGCCGTGCTGGTGGCGGTGCTGTTTTTGATCGTCTTCCCCGCCCTGCACGGCGGCGGGGGCCGGGCAGGGGCAATACGGACATTTCCTCCAACTCCAATGGCAATACCCAAAAAGCCCCCGACACAAACCAACCTTTTCCGACAGTACTTCAGTTCGAGATCGGAGGAGAACGACGGTACGAGGAACGCGACGGCGTCGTTTCGAGATAGCAAACGAAGAGTCCCAAGCTGTCCAGATCCTCTCCACAACTAGTAGGATCAATTATTATTAGCTGTCTTTTTATTTTATTTTTGGCTTTTTTTTTTATTTCTATTTTTTGAGTTACTTAGCTTAAGCTTTAAAGTGTCCAAAATACCCACGTTTTTCTCGTAATTATAGTGACGATATTTTGCTGTTTTTGGTTAAACTAAGTAATTCACGGAGTAAACCGTGGGTATTTTGGTACTATCCCAAAAATGCTTTCTTGTTTCTTGCTTGGATCATTTCAAGAACATTGGCTGATCATCATGCTGTACATAATAAACAACAACAAAATTTTTAATTTTAAGAAAGTATTTCCATTATTTTTTTAATTTTTATTTATTATTATTATTATTTTACATTCCTCATATATAAAAATCATAAGCAGATGCACAATACGTGTACTTTAACCTGGAGGTGTGGTTGAGTTGCAAGTGACTCATCATCCTTAATCAAAGGTCAAAGATTCGATTTTTGGTATTGGGTATGGAGCAACTTTACATTTTCAGGCTGTGTTCGATGGTGAAAACCCTGGATACACCCAAAAAAGGACGGAGATAGTTCAACCCGTCACAGAAGTGAAATTGGTCACAAGATAGAGTGACTATTTTCGAGCCTATCTAGAGATCTCGAGCATTTATCTAGAGGTAGTCTCGATTAGGGAATTTCGACAGTGAAAACCTTAGGTACACCTAAAAAAGGATAGAGAATATAGAGGGGCTCTATTCACAATTTCGCATCGATAGTTCAATTGGTGACGTTGGTAAAATTTGTCACAAGATAGAGTGACTCTTTTCGAGCCTATTTAGTGATCTCGGGCATTTATCTAGAGGTAGTCTTGGGTTCAAGCTTTGGTAACACATATGAATGCAAATGTTTCGGGTTTGAGTTTTAGGAATGCGATATTAGTATTTAGTATTGGTTTTAATTGAAAAAAAGTATTGAGTTATGAATAGTAAAAAAAAATTTCCCTTTTAGTATGTATATAAAGTTTGCAATCTTGTTTCCAGAACTAGGAAGTCTAGATTTTGTTTACTGCCATGGCATACGTCTCCTTTTCGTGTCTTCCGAAGATCATTTTACCTGCGACTTAATCTGGTCAATGTCCCATCCCTATGATCAAATTGTGTTAAGTATAAATAAACATTAAAAAAAATTATTTAAAGATGGATTCTTACATCTAGTCTGCACTCTACATACATAGTACACTCTACATGTGCTATTGTGCTGTGTGCGGATCGAGTGTTACATTCAAACTCATTATATTAACTCATTATACATCTATGATTTGGTTCATGATTTAGGGGGAGCAATGATATTTTCATGGTTTTGTAATTAGCGGTTAACTAATTAATTAGCAGTTAACTGATAATAAATTATGTTTGAGATTTTAACTAGTGAATCGATCGAGATAATGAATTGCGTTAGTAATTTTAATCAATGAATTGTATTTTAAATAAGGGAAAATAATACTTCTTTCATATCTAATCATAGAAAAATAGTGCTTTTCATCTCTAATTATAGAAAAATAGCACTTTTCTATCAATTATACTGTTATCACTTTTTGTTCTTCAATTGTCTGTAAAGTAAATCTTTTCCTCCTTCAAATTATCTGTAAAGTGGTGTTTTTAAATATTGAATAATAGATGAAAAAAATTCATTTTACAACCAATCGAAAGACAAAATTGTGATTGCCGATGGGTATAAATGATCGACAAAAATAACTATTTAAAAAAATTAAAGATTAAAAGTTTCTGTGACAGGTTGCGGAGAGTGGCTTGATACACCTCCTAGTTTCCTTGTACACTGTTTGGTGAATGATTTAATGAATTAATTTCTTGATTTCAAAAAAAAAAAAGTTTCATTTTCCATAAAACAAATTACACCTAACCGACCTAAGTAGAATTGGAATTAATTCAAAACTTACTTTTTATTTAAATAAATACTCCGTTATCTTATTTTATTAATAAAAATATCAAATGTCAACTTAATCACTTTTATAAATTTTAGGGCACAGCATTGCAGAGCAATGAATCAAAGAAGGCCATAAGCAATAGGGTTGACATTAGGCCTATTAATGGTATAGCTAGCTAGAGTTTAACCTTTTGCCTTTTTTTGACTGAAATGCTTTTTAGTTTTGACAATTAAAAACACAAAAAGATTGATCTTTTCTAATCAGCCAAGATTTTATCTTTACGAGGAACCACAAGTCAAGGATGTCATGGGATAATTTGGGGTTTGGGAATTGAAAGAAACACAAAAACAAAACAAAAATTTTAAGGAAAAAAGGAAACAAAAACAAAAGTGATGATATGATCAAACATCTATGTTTAATGAAGCTTTTGATCTTATGATAAAGGATGGAATTGAAGTTTCATGGCTTCTCTATTTCACAAAATGAAAAGAACTATAGAAAGAACAATTTAGTGAAAAAAAAAAGCGCAATTTTTCTTAAGACATATTTCGAAAATGATTAAGAAATAAATGACTTTGATAACCTGGAAAGTGTTTTAGATTGCGTAATTCGCTTTTATTTGTGGTTTGGATTAAATTTATCAAGCGGTTAATAGTCCTATGGATGCTCTAGGAACTAAATTTCAGAAGTGAATGATTTTTTTTTTTTTTTTTGGTTTTAGGTAAAATAAATGAATCCAAATCAATTTTTTTAAGTGAACAGAAAATTGAAATGAACACCCTTAATGTAGACCATAAATAATTATTTTAAAAGTCATTGGGCTAAGATAATCATGAGAATAGCAAAATACTATTTTGTAATATTGTATCATAACAACTGATCATATATTATTAATTACTTTAAAATGAGTAGTTTTATTATGAATTATTGAGATAAAATTATATGACACGACATAAAATTTAGGATTAAAAAAAAAACAGAAAAAAGAGTGCATGGCAGTATTATCCTACAGAATATGTAGTCTTATGGGTTCGGCTATTGGAGGCAAATTGTCATCTGGGCGGTGCTTCAAGTCAAAGAATGTTTGGCAATTAGTAGTATAACTTTATCAATTGCTTATGCAATGACACCCTAAGATTTGGCACCATCTTCATAGAGACTCCCAATCACGTCAACCAAAATTATTATTATTATTATTAGCTAGAGGCAAGGTCTCGGATTAGTGGACCTTTTGATTGGCAGCCCGACCCATGTCTGCTAGCAAAATGTTAATCAAAATCTCCGAGGGGTCTTCAAAAAATGTTGGGCCCCAATCTCTCATCTATCTCACGTTGGCAAGAAAGTCAGCACATTCGTTTCCTTCACGCAAGACATGCATGACTCTTAGGTGAGAGAACTTCGCAGCAAGAAACCTACCGTCCAAATAATCAACATAGTTACATACATTAAGCTATTAATCATGATTCAGGACTACACATCTTAAGTCATCACATAATCAACATAGCAAAAGTTAAAGACTACTATATTTATCTTTGGTGGATCTTAGTGTTGTCACATTCAGTCATATTCTTTTAATTTTGTTATATTATATTTCGGATTTTGAGCAAATTATAATTTTAGTGAGTGGGAATAAGAATATAACGTTGTTTGAAAGAGAGAATAAGGATAACCTACAGAACGGTTAAAACTAAGATTGTCGGCATTATAAGAAAGGACATGAAAATTAACAACAATTTCCTCTTCCAGTGAACTTCTTGTCCTCTTTGCGTAAAAAAGTGCATGCGTCCAAAATCCTTTTTCGTCACGTATGATTAGGGGCATTATGAGAATATTACAATTTTTTCATTTCCACTCTATATACAATAACTATACTATATATTCCCATCCAATTATAAATAACTAAACACTATTTCATGACCACTAAAGCTCCATTATAATTATTAATTTTCTTTTACCGTATTATAATTCATAAGTATACTTCATATGTGTCTTGAGTAGATCCTAAGTATAAGAAGCAACTTTTCATTCGCATGAGGTTGACCCAATTAAGGAGCAAAGTGTTGATTATATTGGTTTTTTCAGACGAGAAGGGGTTTAGGACATATAATACTGTTATGTATGATATCATAAAAACTCTTAAATTAGAAACTATTACATCACTTGTACATAATTTTCTTTGAAAAAAAAAAAGAACTTCATAAAAATAGTTATATCAAACCACAAAGTAACAACAAGTGAAGTGGTAAGTCACTCAATACGATCAAGAAGAATTTTTTGCATACACTTTATTAGTAAAGCTAAAAAAAACTAATTTGGTGAGGATACACATCGATTTCATATTTTTAAAAACCCTAGTAACTTGAAAGGCATCATATCGACCCTTCATTAATCAATATATTATGATGTTACGTTGTTTGTGTTGACAACTATAGAGTTCATAATGCAAGAGAATTTACAACACTGACCTGGCCTTGTTATGAGTACTCGAAATAGAATTTTCATTTCAATGGAAATTGAATTCTCATCTTATTCTGAACAAGATTTTCAGAGTGATCCTTAAATCATGGTTGAGTTAAATTTCGCGAGGCATTATGAGATCATCTCATTCTTAAAAGATGCACCAACAAATGGGAGGATTGGGGGTGGGGAGGGCATTGAAATCGATGTGGGAAAATGCCACGTAATGTGCGGCGAAAAGGAACATAAAAGCTGATTAACTGAGGAGTATAACATAAAGAGGCAATAAAAGGTTTTGTTTGGTAGCAGTTTGGAGTGGAATCAAATTCACTCTCTCTCTCTGTCTTCTTCATTGACTATCCTCCTTAAATCCATTCCTCAGCTTTGTTCTGTTCATCGCTCTCTGCACCCTTCTTTTCTTCTCTTTTTTTACTTTCAAACATCTCTATTATACTCTCATTTATGCATCAAATTTTGTGCCATTAGAAGACTTTACTCTTTTTTTTTGAAGGAAGGGCACAGCCCCAGCAGACACTAGTCTCCCCTTTTAACATGAAACTTTTATCAAATTGATTAAATTATTAGAAAAATTTTACAATATTGGAGGTAAAAACAATGCAAATACTTTAAACAATGTGTTTGCTAGCATGGTGTAATAAATATCTTTGTGAAAGTTGTTTATGAATTCTAAATAGTTCTCGACTGAAACTTGATTATTTTACATCATTTGGATACGAATATTAGTAGAGAAAAAAAAAAACAAGTAACGTATATTAATAATAAAAAAGTTGAGTCATATATTACTTATTCTAATTTAATGTACTTCAAATAGACCGCATCAAGTACATTAATAACATTATAGTATTTTTATTTTATTTAAAAGAGTCATGCATGCAATGAAAAACTCTATTCCCAACCCTAGCTAAATTGATCGTACGATTGACGTGATGATCACGAGTTGCAAGTTCAACTTCCAATGAAAGCAGCTTATTGGTGTTTTTGGTTTAAGTGGTCAACTATGAACAACCTAATTAAATTGATTTACCTTTTTGTGTTTTTTTTAGTAAAATTACAAGACCAAATTTACATGTTGCACATTTTTGTATTTTTAAAATTTCCGTGTAGTTTGGCCGATATATTAACGCTTTCGAATCGACCGTCCAATGGCATCTTCGTATCATTCTTGGATTCCATCCCTTCTTGATTTGAGAAGAAAACAATACTCACGACAAATATGAACAAATAAATTAATCCGGAAATAGAAATAAGTGCCTAACATTATAAAATTATTTGTACAACTATAACCAATTCTATTGGGCATTATATCATTTTATTTTGACACAATCACAATATTCCTACTCTTTTTTTTGCATGCAGTATTGTCGGGATTCTTGATTCAGAAAGTTGGATTAAGTTTTGACTATTCAGATTCGAATTTTGTAATATATCAAATGACAGATTAAATATAAGTTTGAAAATCGAAACACAATTCTATATTTAAAAAAAAAAAAAAAGTTAATAGAGACAATACTACTTTTCAACACTCATCAACTTGAGCTTGGAAGTTTTATTTTAACAACAAATTAAATGAACTCCATCATTAATTAGTACTATTTGGATGATGTGTATCATACATTAAATTAGGATTTTTTTTTTATTTGAGGTAATATAAATGCAAAAACTACAAGAAACTAAGCATAGCCATGCCTACAACATCAGTAAAAAGAATTGGGCTCCCATAAATTAATTTCTTGGTGTATATATTTGATAGTCGGGACGCGGGCGGTCAACTCCCACAAGCATCTTAGAGTTAGGGTTATCTAGACTAGAGTTTTGGCCATTGGCTCCCTAAATTGGAGATCGGACTCCCTAAATTGGCGGAAGTGTAGAGATGGATTCCTTGTGTGTACTGTGTGGAGTCAATGACATGGACTGACTGGGAGAATACTTGGACGACTCATGATTTACCTCTTCCAGTGACTCCTTGGGCAGGGATTTTGGAGCTTAGAATAATACGGAGTAGAATTTATCTTGGAAGACTTAATTGTATACAGTATTCAGACAGAAAGTCCAATTAATTCCCACAAGTACAAAATTTTATTTTATTGAAGAACCTTTAAAAAAAATTAATAAAAACATGATGCTTTCAAGTTTCAAGTATATTATGGAAAAGAAAATGCAAAACTAGAAATGAAAATAAAAATTGAATATTCTGAAAGTTTTGCAAATGATGGGCTTCATAAATAGCCCAGTTTAACCTTATTTTCCTCGGCCCAAGCCTTCTCAAAGGACCAGGCTGGAGTCCATTTTTGTAAATCTCTCTATCATCATCTTTGGAATGCCCAATTATCCTTTTTGAATTACTTTATTGGCCAAAAAAAATCCAAATCTTTGTGATTTGTGGCAATTATATCCAAACTTTTTAAGAAAAAAACGTCAAATAAGTCATTGAATTATTAGTGTTTGTGTGATTGTATCGTCGAACAAAAAAGTGTTCAATTAAACTATTTAATTAACTCTATAAAATTGTGTAGATAGTATTTTTAGCAAGTTGCTCTTATGTTAAGCAGGTAAGATGAATGACATGATATCTTATGTTACAATTTTTAATATTTAAATCAATTTACTATACGTTTAATATTCAACTCTACCCAAAGCACATCTTTAAAAAAAAAATTCATTGGTATATGTATCATGTTTGTATGTATTGTGTATATATACAACAAATTGGTCCAATAGCTAGGTAGCTTAGCCTTAGAGCATTTACAACCCAATTTATATCAAAAAACCAAAAATCTTCACCAAATGTCAAATCAAAAGAATATTTTCACACCAAATTTTGTTCATCTCCTACCTATTACACACTAAAGCTTGAAGTTATGTAAAAGCTTGAAGATTTAAAGACAATTAGTCAATTAAGACTTTAAATATACTATGAATCTTCTCCCAAAAGGTTGAATCTCCAACCCCCGGCTCGACAAAGCATATAGGAAGATGTAAATCATGTATATTAAAAGTACATTAATTATTCATGTATTTAATACACATTATTTGATAGTATACAAAATAATGTACTCCGTATTTTATTTACATAAATAATATACTTTTTATTTATGATCTACATAGATGCATTAGGACAACCTCTTATAGCCTTGGATTGGGTTCAAGGCCCACAAAGCCTCCCCTATTAGTCATATGACTAGCCCAATTTTTTAATTTAACGGGTAAAATATGTAATCATTATTGAATGGACCATATGCTATTAATTATATTATCAAATAATGTAATTTTAATATGTTACAAATGTATATTGTATAATGTTAATTCAGTACACAAATAATGTACTTTGGTATAGGAAGGGTATAGGAAGTTTAGCCATGAAAATGATGTTATATAGCAAAAGTTAATTACCCCAAACAATCATTTATGCCCTTTCGTTTTAATTTATTATACTTTCTATTTGGGTGTACAAAGCCAAAAGTTTAGGAGAAATGTTAGTTTCACATACACCCACCAAGATGACGTCCGACCAGTCACATTCAATTCATTACGACAACATAAATTAGGATCCTATTTGACATCAATTATTACAATAATATGGCATTTAATTTCATGTGTTGGCGTAATTTTTCAATATCACATTACCTACGAGGCAAAACAAACTCATTTATTAAGAATAGAAACTTACGTGTATTACCAAATAACATCTAATACTAGGATAAATAAAGAAGATATTTCCAACTTCTTGGCGTGTGTAAAGCCATCATTCCTCCCAATATAAATGAAGACAAATATGCACAACGGAAATTTCCTATTCTCATTGAATGACGATGTGACTTATGACATATATTACATGTTTTAATATTCCTAAATAGAGGTGTCAAACAGCAGTCATTATACGGTGGATCATTGTCACAAAACGTCGTCGTTTCATTAAATAAAAGAAATTGTTGCCGTAAGTCTTAACGGAGCTCGATAAAAGATACTACAGTTCATCTCAAAAAATATTGTCTCGCATTTGTTTTTATATTATCAAATGAAACTATAGTTATATCAAAGTGAAACTTTAGTTGTGTTGAAAAGAAACTGCAGTGTACATGAAATGAAACTGAATAACAGTTTCACATATTTGAGTGTATATTGTACAATGACACTGTAGTTATATTGAAATGATATTGTAGTTGTGATGAAAGGGAACTACAATTGTGTTGAAAGAGAAATATAGTATATAACAAATGAAAGTTAATGGCGTGTGGAACGGAGCCGTTTAAGCCGTTTGTTTTCATTAATCAAAACGACGTCGATTTGATGCATGGACCGCGGTCCACAGTAAATTTTGCGTCAAAACGAGACAACCAAGTTTATACGTGCTAGCCATCAGAAGCTAAGTTAAAAATGGGTCAGGCAAACACATTTTGACCGAGTTATAATTTTTGTAATTCGGCCCTACATATAGTCGGCTGGCGGGGTAAACGAGCCAGCTCGCCAGCCCACTTAAAATTAATGATTCAATGAATATTTATAATTTTTATTTTAAATAGTAAAATTTTGGTGTCCAATATTCAAACCTCTAACCTCTAATTTAATAATTAATACAATTTTCAATCAAATACATTAAACTTTTTGAAAAAATTTCGTGTGCGTTTGTATGTATATATATAGGATAGGGTTCGTGTGAGAACATGCTTCCATATAAAAAGTGAGAATTAATTTGACTCGTCCAAAGAAGTTCAACAAATGTCTTTAATTAGCATAATTGGTTTCATTAAGATTAGATTAACTAAAAGATTAAGAGTTTGATTCTTGTTATGAACAATGATTCTATATAATAATACAAAGCCCAATTGAACTGAAAATATATTTCGATCAACTTGGGGTAGGGTGGGTAGTAGATACGGGTTACACGGGCCAATCCATATAACTCGGGTACCCCACCGGTTAAATAGGGTGGGCTCGATTGGGTCGTGTTGGAAAAATCTCCAACCCAACTCGTCTGCAAACCAGCCTATACAGACCCAACCCATCAGGTTGAGCTTGTTAACCACATCAATTGCAATTACATTTTCACTTTTGATTTTTGACTTTAATTTGTTTCATTTTTAATTCTCGAATTTAAAACATTCCCCGTTTAGTGTAGCTAGACTGCGGGCCTTAAATTTCTTCACTTTGTTAAAATGTGCGTACTCAACATTCATCCTACTATATTTTTTGAATTAGAAGATGTGAAATATTTTTCAAAAGTTGAGGTCTAAAAGTAAAACAATTAAAATCAAAGATAAAAGTGAAAATACAACTATAGTCGAAAAAACGAGGACCAAAGCAAAGCATTAATGTTTATCATTCTAATCTGGTGTTCCTACCTCGAAGGAATTAAGCCTAGCCTAAAACTATTTAACATGTTGCAGCATACACAAGAGTCAAACTTTTAACGTTGCGGTTGCATTAGCAATTCATTTACATAGTGGTTCTTTTGATATTTAATTTGATTATTTCAAAATAGAACATATATGGTACAATGGCCTCTTTGGATAATCTTACCTGCACCACTTGATTGCGCGTCATATAATTAATTTGTGATGGTGTCTGCTAATTAATATGCATATGCGAATCAGTGAATATGATGACACTTATTTTAAACCGCGTTACTATAACTAAAGATGTAAAGTTTGGTACAAAATTGCTACTAGCAATTTCCGATGTGAAATTAGTGAAACTAAATTTCTACTTTAAACTAGAAATCACAATCGAAGATTATCACAGATAACCAATTCAATCAACTAATGAGAGTATTGATATGTTTTTTCAACTTGGCTTGACTTTGATAACAGCCCACAATTAGGAAAGATAATCCAACAATTAAGGGGTGTTTTGTCGATTTCCAAAGAGGAAACATGGTAGGTGCATGAGACGTTGTCCAAGTTTCCAATGATGGGAAAAGAATGTGATTACCAGATTGTGGTTTTGTGAACCTATTTCTAAGAAACCATAAAGTGATTGCGTAACAACGTTTTTTGTACATATGACGACTCGAAACCAGTTGTAATTCACGTGATTTTCATCCCATGTAATTAGGATATTTTGGAAAAGAATTTTTTTTAAAAAAATAAAATTTTATCACAGACAAAGCATTCTCGACTTTAAAAGATTTACAAATGCCAATCCCTATAAAGCCGGGATGTAAGGGTCCCAGGGCGAGGGGTTTCACGTTTTGCACTCAAAGATTTGCAAATGTGATGAGTAAATTGGGGCGTTTTTATAGTGTTGCATAATTACTTTTATTATTTAAAGAAAAACAATTGAATTATAATTGAATATAATTTTAGTTTTTTATAACGTCAACTGCAATGGGTAATCACAAAATTGAATCTCGGTGGGACATTGATTTTTTAAATTGAAAAAATTTGAAAAAGTATAGAACATATATTACATTGTAAAGAATCATGGGTCAATATATAATGAAACAGAAAAACTTTAAGTAAAACTTTTTTTTCTTTAATATATATAAACTGAGGTTTTAATAAAGTATTTATACGTTTTGTAACATGATGTAATTTTATTTTGTAGAAAGTGTTACTTTTGGTTTCTTAGTTATAATTATTGTAGAAATTTAACCCCTCAATTATTATCAGTGATCAATTTCAAATCAACCTAGCTATTTGTTAAGAGGTTAAAATTGACACTATGACAACAATTTAAAGAATTAATTTTCACCACAGTCACAATTAAGAGGCTAGTTAAAAGGGTTGTTTTCTGCTTTAATACATTTAATTAAAATACTTTTCGCCTTTAAAATTATCACTCTCTATTAGTCACTTTTAAATTTAAAAATGAAAAAAAAAAACTATTTATATTCATGCACTACTGGTGAATTGGTTGGCCACATTTTGAATTAATTAATAAGAAATTATATATCCAATAAAAATATAACACATCAGGAGGAAGTAGCTACTATGAAGTGATAATTGCAGAGGTCTCTAGTATGGTCCATATTTAATAAATTTAGCTCGCATGAGCAGCTCAGTTAATCACAGGGATAAAGTTTGGGAACAATGACTCGGGATCGAGTCTCACAGCGACAGTGAATAAATTATAAATGTACGTAAATTTGTGGTAACCATATCATTTGTTAAAACATTTAGTAAAGAAGTATGAATAAATTAAATTCTTACAGTCCAACAATCCTTGAACAATAAATGAGAATGTCATTCCAATATTAGTAAAAGGATGAATTTATATTATTTAATTACATAAGGAAATACACTAAAAAGGAATTAAAGAAGTCATCAAGTCCAAACAAATGGCAATTAGGATGGGGCATTTGGTGCATTTAATGATAAAAAATTGAAACAAATTGCTAAAACCTACGAAGACCTAGGGCGCCCATAGTCATCCGAGAAAACCACTGGGAAAACCTGCTAAACCAGGAAAATAGCTGTTTTGATGGCGAAAAGCGGTTTTATGAGGGAACGGAAAGGCTCCGGAAAACCGGGAGGAGAGTGGGGCCAAGGCCGTAAGTGTAGTTTTCCGTGACACTTTATGGCGTCCCTCACGGTGGTTGTTAGCTACCTAGGCTTCTTCATGTCCTGTCATGCACGCACTTTATCCATTTGTCTCATCACTTTCATATATATACCTAATTCAAATTAAAACTTAATCAAACGTTAGAAGTTGTCAAATTATGTAATTAAGGTTACAAATGTGAGTTTTTTTTTTATTATTACTTTTGGCCCCTTGACTTTTAAAGAGGCTCGAATTTGCGACCTGATATCACTTGTTAGGATCAAGCACTTACCACTATGCGACAAGTTATTGCTTATAGTGAAGGCGCAACTTTACTTCTTTATATGCTGTCATCATATTTTCGAGGGTGTTAGACTTGGTCTTTTACTGCCCTCCCCAACAATCCCCCTAGACACCAATGGATGGACTTGGTCCTTTACCGGCATTCGCTCAACATGAAGGACAACATTGTCATTTTTGTTCCCTTCTCCTATAAGTTTAATAATAAAAAATAAAGTAATCGAAAATGATATTTTTTTTTAAGATAAGTAAGCGGTGATTAAAAAAAAAAAAAAATTAGACTGGAATGATCAAATGTAACAAAATTTAAAAGTTGTGGGACAAAATGTAAAAAGTTAATAATTATGGACCAAATGTAAAAATAGTCACATAGTAGGGAGACAAAAAAAAAAAACAAAAAAAAACCACCTCTTACATATGTATATTATGATACTTTTACACTTATATCTTAAACAATAGTAGTATTTTTTTTTTTTTGGACATGTTAATGCTTTATTATGGGTTGTTATTGAGTTATTATTGCTATGTCATAATAATTTCATAATATACACTCTATCATTTCATTATATTGCATGTCGGCCGGTCATCTAATATGTGAAATAATAGTACTAATATAAAACTAAAACATTATTGTTTAAAATCAAGCTTAGGTTATTTTCCTAACAAATTAAAATATTTATCATTTCAATATAATATTAGTTTGATATTATTATTATTATTATTATTATTATTATTATTATTATTATTATTTCACCTAATAAAATATTTTAAATTAATTCTTGCAAAAAAATCTAAAATATATAAATCTTTTCAAAGTTTTAAAATTTTCTAACCCTAATACATACGTATATACACACAGAATAAAAACAATATCCCATAAGTTTAGCACTTCAATTCTTATTTTTCGTTGTCTTTTTTTTTTTGCTTGACAACACTTATGATAGACTTTTCTTTTAAGAAATATATTATAAATAAATTCTAAGGGTAATTTAAAAAAATTAATCATTTTCTAGAAAATTAGATAATTTAATTTGTTTACTTACCATTTTTCAATTTATAAAATGAAGAATTACTTTTTCAATTTACTTTTTAAAAAAAATCAATAATTTAAAACTAGTTGTAATTTTTTTAGTACTACCAAACTAGTTGTAATTTATTTATTAATGTTATTATAGTTTTTTTATTAATGCTACATACACTTCAAAATCGCATTTTGTAACAATTAAAATATTTTAATTTAAATGATTATAGTTTATTTAGTAATGTTATTGTAATTCGTTATGAATGTTTGTTACATGTCAGGTATTTAACAACAACAACAACAACAACAACAACAATAATAATATAATGGTGTTGTTGTTGTTGTTGTTGTTGTTGTTGTTTTTAACATAGTTAATGTTGGTGTAAAATAATTGTTAAGTAACATTTTAATTTTATATTCTTGTTATTTAATTAGACTAGCTAGATATGACATAAAAAATAACGGCATGGCATACAATATGATTAAGCAAAAGTTGTCTAATTTGAAAATAAGTTTAAAAGCTTCATAATTTTGGAAAAGAATTCCCAAATGAATAGACAACCTATTGAAAAATTAGTATGATTTTTCTTATTTTTGAAAGTAATTTTATTTTTATTAAAATGATCAATTTTATAATTTTTAATTAATATTTTGATAATTTAAAATAAAAATTATTGAGTATATATAATTGTTATTCACAATACACACAACGTTGGCATGCCGACTAAACAAGTAAGCTGCATAAAAATGTGCAAAAAGTCATATTTTAAAACAGGTTACACGCAATCTTTAATTAAATTTTACAAGTTTCATATACATAGATTAATATATTACAAGTTGCATAGTTCAATTTGTCTCCCTCCAATAAACAAATTTGAATCTCAAGAGTGGAATACAAAGATATATATATAGAACAACGATCAATATAGAACAACAGTCAATATAGAAACAAACAATTTAGCAAAAGCTTTCAATACGAATTTTTCATATAGTGGAGGAGTAAATCATGATGACTCAATGCGTCATTAGGTGAGAGGACCAGTGCCCAGTGCAGTGATGCCCACAAGGAGCTCACTACATTTGGTGTAATTCTCACACAGTGTATGTCAAGACTCAATCCCGTATCCTTCTCACAATCTACCAATCAAGAACCAATTGAGATGACTGTACTCGTCATTTTCGTGTAATTATTCATATATGCTAAATCTAATTTTAAGCTGCACAAAATCTCTTAAAATCTTTTTGACTATTTAGTTAAAATTTTGAACAAATTTTACTATCCCCGATTTATACTTTAATTAAAACGCGACCATCACTTTTTAATTTGTATAAAAATGATACTGTAAAAAAAACAAAACGTATAAATATTTTTACTGTTTAATTTATTTTAAAGTGGTAGACGGCATTTGTTGTAATTTGGTAGAAAAATAACATTTATTTTATCGATAAAATGAGAATATACTCCCTAATATCTTGTTGCGTATGTGAATATATATTTATTTATTTCTGAAAATGCCAATTGTATTGTTTGGAGTAAAAGAAATAAATAAATAAGAAAAGGCATGCAGACTAGGATCCATAAGGTTGGGGATTTTTTTAAAACAAGTGATCGTACTATCGTAGTATCATATCACTTGAGAAAGATAGAGGATAGTACATTAGTACTAAAACAAGAGAATATTAAAAAAACCATTGTGGTCAATAAATAAATTAGAAAAAATTGACACTTTTTGAGTTTTGATCCCTAAGTTATTGTGATAATTTAATTTTTTACCTTTAATTATAGATACATCAGAAATTTTTCCCTCAATTATCTCGAAGTGATTAATTTGACCAAAACTCTATCATAGTTATTAAATATTAATAAAGCAGTCTATAATCTTAAATTTTCTAAGGATTTTTTTTTAAATTTTAAATTACATTATTAGTTTACTTTCCCTCCCTACATTTAAATAAACTTTCATATCCATTTAATTGAAGCCTTAAAATTACATAAAAGTTCTTTAAATTTTAGGGTTATAGATTGCTCCATCAATATGTATACTTTTATTTTGGGTTGTGTCACACTCTTTTGAAGTGAGGCCGGGTTTCTTCCAACGGCAATGTTTCCAATCGTATTTGAATTTTTGTTAGATATAGTAAAAATTACTTGTACCTTGAATTATTGGTAGACTAATTCTAACTATTACAAATAACTGCGTTAATCCTTTTATAATATCATAACTTAAAAATTATAAAAATATTCTAATTATTCTTTTCAATCAAATATAGCTTAAATAAAGTAATATTCATCACCTTATCTTTTGAATCATGAAAAAAAAATAGATCAAAGCAATCAGCGTTACAGAAATTACGACTACATCACTCCAATGATGTGATCAAGTTACAAGGATTGGACTTGTGCCATCATAACTCAAGAACCAATTACCACATCTTCTTGAGTATATGATTCATATTTGATTAATAAGTAGATTTTTTAAAAAAGTTGGGTGGGATTGATCAATTCATAACAGTAAATAGAAAAATATTTCCGCGTAAGTGATGACGAATTTTAGTAAAATATTTTAATTTGTACGGAGTATAACTTTCATTTTTTTTGCGTGACATTAGAAATCTCAATATTATTCGAGAGTACACACTAAGGGTGTGTTTGGTTGGTGGGTTTAGGCATAAGGAATGAGTATGAAAGTGATTGTTTGTGTTTGGTTGATAGGTTTTGTGAATGCTACTATGGGTTTGGAATACCCCATTAATGACAAAACCCATACCCTTATTAAATAAGGGTTTCATCTCCCTTCCTCCTTTTTTCCTCAACTATTAATAATCATTCTCATTTCACCCAATTACCAAACATGTTAAACACTTTCACCAAAACCCATTACCATTACCAAGTATTTGATACCCATTCCGATTCCGATTCCCATGTGCGAACCAAATGCACCCTAAGTGTGTGTTTGGTTCGCGCATGAGAATCGAAATCAAAATGTGTATCAAATACTTGGTAATAGTAATGAGTTTTGATGAAAATATTTTGCATGTTTGGCAGTAGGGTGGAATGAAAATGATTATTAATAATTGGGGAAGCGGAGGAGGAAGAGAAATGAAACCATTATTTTATTAAGGAATGAATTTTACAATTAATGGGATATTCAAAACTCATAGTAGTGTTCTAAAAACCTGTCAACCAAACAATAATAATGACTTTGATACTCGTTCCTAATAGATAAACCTATCAATCAAACACACCCTAAGTAAATTTCATTATTGTGTATTAACTCCTCAATTATACAAGATAATATAAATAAACGTTTTTTTATTAATATATGATTCATATTTTATTAATAAGTAGATTTAAAAAAAAAAGTTAGGTGGGATTGATCAATTTATAACCGTAAATTAAAAAGTATCGCGGCATAAATTATGACAAATTTTAGTAAAATATTTAAATTTTTATAACTTTATCCTATTAATTAAAACCGTAGCTAGTTTTTTTTTTCTTTTTTTTTTTTGCGTGACATGAAAAATTTTAATCACTATTTGAGGGTACACACTGAATAAATTTCATTATTGTGTATTAACTCTCAATCATACGTTTTTGACACAAAAAAAAAAATTGTGTATTATTGGCATGTCTCCACTGCATTTTGAACTTCCGACCTCGGATTTTGGAGAGTTACAATTATGCCACTCGACTAAAAATTGTTTGGCAACTAAATATATTCAAATTTGAAGCATTAAACAGTGTTTAAACTTTAAACATTAAGTTTCAATATTTATTCCACTAGACTAGACTTAAAACTAGGAAGTACTAATAAGAAGGTATAAAAATGGTATCTTGTAAGGACCAAAATCCTCTTATCAAATGACCTCATCATCCCCCACCACCACCAAACACCGGAGAGGGGTGGTGTGTGTGGTGCTCTGTGGGGGCACTCACTCTCTCTCTCTCTTCTCTCTTTCTCTCTCTCTCTTCACACATATATACACACCTCTCCCCCCTCTCTCCCTACGCACACTTTTACCTTCACTTCTCTCTCTCTCATTCTCTCTCTCTCTCTCTGAAACAACATGAGAATGAGCTGCAATGGCTGCCGAGTCCTCCGCAAAGGCTGCAGCGAGAACTGCACCCTCAGACCTTGCCTCCATTGGATCAAATCCCCTGAATCCCAAGCCAACGCCACCGTCTTCCTCGCCAAATTCTACGGCCGCGCCGGCCTCATCAACCTCATCAATGCCGGCCCCGATCACCTCCGCCCCGGTCCGTTTATATATACTTACATCCATGCACACCTATACATACATCCCCTCTCTCCTCTTCTCTTCACAATTCTTTTCTTTCCATATATATATATATATATATTCAGTCTAACCTATCAGTAGTATCTGTTCAACTGTAATCTTATTCCTGATCGGAATAAGATTCTGATCGGGATAAGATTTGAACCTGAAACCTGTCTTATTCTGGTTTGGATGAGATTCGAACCTGAAACTTTTTTTTTTTTGTGGTATTTGCAGCGATTTTTAGGTCTTTGTTGTACGAGGCATGTGGGAGGATAATTAACCCGATTTACGGTTCGGTGGGGCTGATGTGGGCCGGGAACTGGGACCGGTGTCAAGAGGCGGTGGAGGCGGTTCTGAGGGGATCGGAGATCATGCAAGTGAATATCGAGGACGGCGGCGGCGGTTCCGGCGCCGAGTCGCATCCGATAATGCCGTTCAAGGGCTGCGACATACGTCACCTCTCCAAGGAATCTTCCGGCGGGGTCCACCGCATCCGGTCCAGGAACCGGTTCAAGCGGACCGGCACCGCGCACGACAAGGCGGTCGACCACCTCCAGTCGCTGGCGGAGTTCATGGAGGAGGACGAGGAGGCGCCGGCGAAATTCAGCATCACCGGCTGGGCCGGCGGCGGCGGATGCGAGACGGCGGAGAGTGTCGGGTTGGAACGTGCCCCCAGCCACGGCTCATCCTCACTTGAAACGGTCGAACCGGCTCTTGTGAACCGGGACAACCCGGTTTCCGCCTCGATGCGAACCGCGGACCGCGGTTCGGATGATGAGCTTCTCCTGGACCTGACGCTAGGGTTTAATTCGGTGGAGCGCCCCCACGTCTCCACGGTGGATAAGCATTCTGTGGGTGACGTGTAAGAAACGGAAACGAGAATCCGTTACGGAGGCTTCTGTTTTGGGGGGGTTTTTCAACTTGAGCATCTTCAATTTTTTTCTGTTCTTAATATTTCTTCATGTTCTTTTAGGAAATCCCTAGGTTTTTAAAGTACATGTAATGTTTCTATAGTTATATATATATATAGTGAGAGAAACAGAGATTGTCAATTGTCATCCATATTATAAATGTTTTCGTATTTAATTTGCACTTCCAAATTGTTGTGGCTTTTTTTTTTTTTCCTTTTGTTACTATAACCCTTCATAAACAAGAAGGAAAATAAGATGTCCACATTACCAGCTTAGTTGGTCACAAGGGTGGCCACAAGGGTGAAGTTTGGGGTGAAGTTTGGGGTGAAGTGGGCTTGTACGCAATAAGCAAATATCTGACATCTGTAGTCAACTGAGTTCCAATGTTTTGTCGAGCCGGGACGGTTTAAATATTTGTAGGGCCGCGGCGTGGGGTTTAAATATTTGCAGATTTTTAATACTTAATTAAAGAAAATCTGTAAATATTTGCAGATTTTTAATACTTAATTAAAGAAAATCTGTTGGTAAATTAAATAGTTGGAGATTTAATTAAAGAAAATCTGTTGGTAAATTAAATAGTTGGAGATTTTAACATTTTATTAAGAAAAATATGTTTATAAATTAAATACTTATGAATTTCAAATATTTGCAGATTTTTAATACTTAATTAAAGAAAATCTGTAAATATTTGCAGATTTTTAATACTTAATTAAAGAAAATCTGTTGGTAAATTAAATAGTTGGAGATTTAATTAAAGAAAATCTGTTGGTAAATTAAATAGTTGGAGATTTTAACATTTTATTAAGAAAAATATGTTTATAAATTAAATACTTATGAATTTCAATAATTTACTTATAGATTTTTTATGAACAAATTTGATTTTTCTTAATTGTAGATCCATATATGTTACAAATTAACCTAATTTAAAACCTAAGTTTTATACATGTTACAAATTAACCTCGAATAATTTGAAATCATCAAACTCGATGTTATGTGAGAGATCAAATTCGACTAATTTGAAATTAAGTGGTTATATATTATAGTTTTAAAATTTAAATTTAGGGGTGTGGGGAATGGGAGATTCTCTTAAAATATATTAATAGCATGTTGGGTATAAAAGAAGCAAAAAAAATGTACATATATATCTTCTCAATCTTTTCAAGTAGATTGGATCCAAAAGAATGGGTTGTTTTGAATATAATTCCACTGAAAAATGCAAGAAAGATTGAAAACAGTACACATTGAAATTTGAAATGGTGGAATGACAAAAAAATGATTAAAATTTTGCAAAATATGTATGTGTTTGGAGGAATGGTGCAGTGCGCAGATCAGAGGGAAAGGGATGGATCCAAAGGGGATTGGTTCGGCAGATGAGAGAGCAAAAACACTTTTGACTGTGTGAGAGAGCACGTGGGAAGGCATGCAGAAGGGGAGGGGTGGTGGGTGGGGAAAGGTTGTGTTGTGGTTTCAAGACACCTGCTGTTCATGCAAGGGCTCATGGACCTTGCTTCTTTTTCCCAACTTTCACCCTATCTATGCCTGTCTTCTTCTTATATTATAGGGTTAACACATTTATACATACATACATATACATACATGAGATGGGATGATAAGAGAGAGACACCATGGAGAGAGGAGGGAATGAATATAATCTTGGGGGCAATTTCGTAATTTCTCAAATCACGGAATAACAATTTACATACTGAATGTTCACAATTTACCCAATTTATATACTGGATCCGTACCATGTGGATCTAACATTTTTTTTTTGATACATTAGATTTTCTAACTTACGTCATGCTAATTCTAAGTCCACGTCATGCTAATTCTAAGTCCTTGATCGGTTGCGTGCGCACAAGGGGTCTTCTGTCTTCATCACCTCTGATCGGTCAAGGTCTCCCAATGACCCCTAGATTCCTAGTGAGCTTCGAACCCACACTCGCGTCGCCAGATCAAGGCTTTGGAGTGATCTATTGAACCAACTGAGGTAGCTTCGCCAGCCTCGCGGGGCATGTGGATTTAATTTAAATCTAAAAATTTAACCTATATATAGGTCGAGTTTGAATTTTAAATTATGTACTCTTCGTTTTATTTTATGTGTTTAGTTTGGTTAATGAGAGTTTACTCACGTTATTTACAATTTTATTTTTTTAATAAAATTTAATTTAGTATTAGTGTATAGAAATTATATATTTAAAAACTAAATAAAAAGTATCATTAAACACAATTTTTGATTAAATTATAACAAGATGTTAAAGAAAATGACCAAGAAAGGAAAATGTATTTTGATTAATAAATAGCAAATATAACTGATAAAATCATATATAAGGAGCATTATAATTGAAGAATTATATAGTGTGCTTTCGTTAATTTAACATAATTTGGTATATAGGGTTATTTAAAATGGATTTTGAACACACACACACATACATACATACATATATATATATATATATATATATATATATTTTGTTCATTTATTAGTACTAGCTACTGACTCCGTCACAATATAGTATATGTTCATATCAAATTTTTTAAGCTACTGAAGCATAAAAGAGTCTATATCGATCCCACTAAATTAAAGCTCGAACTCATGACTTCCAATTTGAGAAAATCATTTTATGTTCTTAAAAATCTAGACCACAAAGTCATTAACAATTACTAGTTGTTAATAATCTACTATTATAACATTATTTCATTTATCCATTTAGTCTTTTGTAAGTCATTCCATTATCCAAGTCAATGGTATGGTCAAATTTTGAACTTCATTTTTCCACTCCCAATGCAAGACTGAACGAAAGAAGTTAACTTCAATTCATTTTCAAATCTCTAATTCCAACTTTTTGCTTAAATAAATAGGACCGAGTTTGGCCAAAAAGGCCTTGTGGTCAAGCGGCATGAAGTGATTTTCCCAAGTGGGAGGTCATGGGTTCAAGCTTCAGTGGGGACAATGTTGACTTTGTTGGCTTTAGTACGTTGAGAAAGTATATGAAAAATAGGACCGAGTTTGAGCTTTCTTCCGGCCTTTTGCATCTTTAAAAAATATTGGAAATTAGGCATTAGAAATTAAGGTTAATTAAAGTTTTCAATTTAGCATTTCGTTGGAAGTAACAAACGAAATTAAAATTTTAACCTCACTATTGACATACAAAAAAAAAATTCCCAAAGAAAAACTAAATTTGTACTCTCTCAATAGTCAAGTATAAAAATGGATTGATTTAAAATAGTAAACTAAAATTAAAAAATTCTAACAAATCATAATAGTCGTGGGATAAAAAGATAAATTAATTGATTAATTAGTGTATTATCTAAACAATGTTTTCAAATAGTTTTTTTTTTTTTTTTAATTAAGATGACATGGATGTGTCACAAGAAAAATCAAATCTATATTTAGAAAAGTGGTATGTAAAAAAAAAATAAAAAAATAGAGCGAGCTTGTGAGCATTTTGCATACTAGTAGCACCCAACAGGCACGTACATTGCACGCCGCACTCGCTAGGCACATTAGGGCGGTTGCCAACTCTTTTTCTTTCTTTCTTTATTTCTTTTTCATTTCTTCTTTTTTCCTCCTTCATCTCTTTCCCTATTTGAGCTCCAAAAAATAGTAAAAACTCATATGTCGTCGACCATTTAAGTTTCGTGTCTAAGTCACACTTCACCACATGACAAAATCCATTATCCCGGCCACTTAACATTATTAAAAGTCTCTTATTCCACTCAAGAATATTCTTATATGCTTCAAGAGTTCAAGCAAATTGATAAATAGGGCCATAGGGCATGGCATCTACCATCAACTATTTAAATTCCATGCATATTTCACCACCAGCTAACAAAATCGCTTATCCACTCAACAACATCCTTAAAAGTCCCAAGTAATTGATAATAAGGCCCCAAGGCAAGGCCCCAAGGCAATATCTGTCGTCATCCATTTAAGTTATGCGTTTGAGTGACACTGCACAACCACATGGCAAAACCCCTTTTCTCATGCAAGTTCCAACCCCTTTAAAACTGTCCAAGTCTCGACTTCTTTAAAACGATGTGCTCTGATATTGAGTGTAAAAGCCACAATATAATCCAATTACCAACTGAATCACACATTAAATCCCACTAACTCTCTTTCTCCATTCCCTTTTGAAAAGCATTCGTGTTTAAATTAATCTATTCGTGATCTAAAGCGCTCCACTTGAGAAATTGATTCTTAAAATGCATTGAACGTAACCTATCCTCAATTTCGATATTATATTTTTTTTTTGAAACCAATTTCGATATTATATGGTTATATGTTAATTGCATAAAATAATATTTGATTGAATTGTCTAGACAATTATTTCATAAAAAAAAATCCTTGAAGACAAAATAAATTGCTCATTCTGTCTCACTTTATGTATCCTACTCGCATAATAAAGTTTGACTAAAATTATTTATAGTTTAATTTTTTTATAACATTTAAGTTAGTGTTAGTGCATAAAATTTATATATTTAGAAATTTAAAAAAAAAATACTATAAACAAAAGGTTGGATTTACAAATTATTTAAAAATTTTACAAAATAACTAAAGAAAGAAGAGGTGGGTTGGCCAATGAATAATAAAAATGACAAATAAAATAAGATAGATGAAGTATAATATAAATAATTTACCTTAAAGAACAAATTAAATGCAATTAATAGTAAAAAATTACGAATCAACTAATTATGTAGGTATTGTCTAGTAATATTTTTTTGAGTACTATTGACTCTATTACATTGTAGTATCTGTTCATCTATACTTTCTAAATCTGTTTAAATACAAAGGGTCAATACCGTCTCCACATATGAGCCTCGATCTCATGACGTCCTATATGGGAGCTGTCAATACAAATTATGTAACAAATTAAATGCAATTAATAGTAATAAATTACAAATCAACTAATTATGTAGGTATTGTCTAGTAATATTTTAATTGCATAAAAATAATATTTAAATAATTAATAAAGGCCAATAATTATAAATGATTAGATATGGATAACTATTAAAAAAATTATCAGTAAATGATACAAAAAAAAAATTTCGTATTATCTACACCGCTACACAATTATGAAAAAAAAAAAACTATATATGGAACTAAAATAATAAATTATAATTATAATTAATATAAATAATTTACAATAAATGAAAATTAAAATGGATCAAATAGTTTATTCTGATTTTGTAGATATTATCTAACTATTTTTCAATTGCATAAAAGTAATATTTAAATGCTTTCAAAAAAAAAAAGTAATATTTAAATAACTAATACAGGTGTTTTTTTTTTTTTGAACTAATACAGGTTAACAATTACAAATTTTTATATATGGGTAATAACTGAAAAGAATAGTAAGTAATAATAAGAATAATATATGTTTATCTAAATAAGTGTATAAAAGACTCATATGGCAAATCAATATAATTTTAGTGTTTGCATGATCACAAATTATGTTACTCGTATATAACTAGGACTAGGAATACCATATTTGGTCCTCCAAAAAATAAAAGAAATATTTGTTACCTCATCTAATATAAATATTAATGCATTTACTTCAAATTTTTTTTTTATATTTCTTTAATTTTTATTTCACTATTTTTCATTTTTATTTTCTATTTCAAATTTAAAATAAGTTTTTCCACGCCCATTTAAAAAAATTCACTTTTTTCTTGAAAAAAAAAATTCTCCAATTAATAAACACACCAACTTCAACTCATTTGAGTAGTTTTTTAAACCCGCAAGCATGTGTTTTCATCAAATCATATTTTGAAGTATAATGTATAAATTTACTTGCAATGATATATAAAAAAATATACATATAATTGGCACCTTTGTGACTCTCCTTGTGGGAGGGTCATAGGATCGAACTCCGGTAGTGGGGTATTTGACTTTTTGGACTACAACTGATTGAGAAAGTATATTGAACAAATACTACACTGTAATGGATCGGAGTCGATTGTACTAAACAAATATATTTTAAAAATTATAAATTTAATCATTTCTTTTCAATTGCAGTAAAAGGATCCCCTCATATTAATTTATACATCATGCATATATGAAGTCTAAGTTGGTTCTATTGTCTAAAATAAGATGACTCGTATGATATTATTAAATCTTCTCTTATTAAAAAAAGAAAAACAAAACAAAACAAAATTAAAGATGTTTACTTTAGTGAATTTTTAAAATCCAGAGTTTACTAATTTTCTTCTAAATAGTTTATTTTAAATATTAGATATATTTATTAACTCAATTCAATTTAATTGCAATTTTTTTGCCATTTAAAAGAAACTCTTTCTACTCTGTACAAGAACAAAATTGATTTAATATTCCCAATGCAAAGAATCATAAAGCTCTGTGTTTGGAAGATTTCAACATGTAACTAACTAATAATAATGGAGATTGGACCACTAGAGATGCTACTATACAGAAGTAGCAAAAATTAAAGGGAATTATTTCTTTTAAAAAAAAAATCACGGCTATTAAGTCATTTCTGTGTACATCTAGTTCATAAGTATTTTCTTCTTTTTGATCAAATCTCTGATAAAAATATATTTTCTCAAAACCATTACATTTTCGATTCAAAATCATTCATTTCTTTTTCCTCAAAAGCATCAAGGATTTTTTCTTGGTATATTTTTAATGAGAAAAGCTATGCATTATGGTTGTTTTATACAAGATATTTGGTGAGAACGACTAAATGTGGTAAAAGTTAAAAATATATTTAAAAAATCATCATAGACTAAATGTAGTACAAATAATATTTGAAAACCAAATATAGAAATGACATAATAGTTGTGAGAGTTAAAGTGAAAATTATTCTTACAAGACTTAAAAATCTATTATTCACTCTTCAACGTGTCATTATTATATTATATTCTTTTTCTTTTTTTTTTTGTATTTGATTATTATATAAAATTGTTATAACTAGTAGTTGAATCAACCAATTCACATATAACCAATAAAAATAAATTTTTACTTCGAAAAGAGTGGTCAAGTAGGTAAAGTATATATGATTGTTGTTTTCTGAATGATCACAAGTTTGATTTTTATCGACACCATTTTGATCGAGCCTGTTATGGTATAGTCTTCCTAATGCAGTTCACACACATATGAAGAGTGAATATAAGTTTCTCTCATCATTCATCAATCAAAAAGATAAAAACAAATTCTTTAAAAAAAAAAAAAAGACTATAGATAATTCCATATCAAAGAATAAACATTATGTAGCACTTTTTGTAAAGAAAAATCTCTTCTTTTTTCCTTATAAAATTAGTGGAAAGCTTGAACAAGGGAATCCCAAGATGCCAATTAAGACCATACTTATAACAATTAACAGTACGATTTAATTTAATATTATATATTACTACGCGTAGCCTCGACGACGAAAGGGTAAACTTTCCAAGCAATTAAGCAAATGACTTTGAAAGAAGCAATTAACAACATTTGTCGGCACAAGTGGTTATATTATACTTAATTAGTTTTTTTATTCAATGTACAATTTCATATTCTTTGACCAAATAATATTAAAAGAAAAAAAGAGTAATACATGTGGCTACCACACTCCCCTATATAATTTTTTCTTAAAAAAAAATGCTTGTATGGGCGCATTCCAAACCTAACACATATTTTAATATTAATCATAAAATTGTTATTGTTGATCAACTTAAAAGTTAAGTGTGGAGTTTTATAAAAATTACTATATTATTTATTTATAGTGAAAAAATGAAGCAATTAAAATATTTGAGCCAATAATTTTGAAATAAAGTTAATATAATGACTAATAAATATGATATGATTAATTACATTGTCATAACAATTTTTTTTTCTTTTGAAATCCATTGTCATAAAAAAATTTTTAATTATTTTTAATTTTCTTAATAATATATATGTGACCAATAAATGATCCTTAATTTTTTTTAACAAGATAATAATGAAGTTATAACCAAATGATGTCAATTTTGACGATCTAACATGTAATGTACAACATTTTAAACTCAATATATAAATCTATGTTAACCCTAAAATAACTGGTAAATATAAGATAAATAACCTAAATTTATACCTATAAAGTTTCTAAATTTCTTATATTGGATATCAGTCCTGATTTTGAGTATATATAATCTTATTATCGGCTACTGTAGAACAACATTTTAAACTCAATATATAAATCTATATTAACCCTAATATAACGGGTAAATATAAAATAAATAACCTAAATTTACAGCTATAACGTTTCTAAATTTCTGATATTGGATTTCAATCCTGATTTTTAGTATATATAATCTTATTATCGGCGGCTACCGTAATTGATTAGTAATGATATATTGTTTGTTTTAGTATTACTGACTTTATTAAAATGCAGTATCTGCTTATACATACTTTTTCAACATATTGAAGCATAAAGAATTAATAACTCTAATGGATTTGAATTGTCATGACCCATTTTAAAGAGTTACAGAACTGCTATTGAGCACAAGCTATTTGGCAGTAATGATATATTATTAGTAGTTCGCAATTAGATTTGTTAATTTATCTTATTGAAAAATTACAAATGAAATAATCATAGGGTGAAGAAAAAAAAACATTGTTATGCACTTATGCCTGACAGCTCACAAGAAGCTAGTATTGTGGAATTAATTAAATAGAAATCAAAAGGAATATCTTTTGACCTAGATCTACTCATAATTTTGAACTATTTTTAGAAGTATTTAATCCCGTTTACATTGGTGTAATCATAAAATAATGTATAATTTATTACAAATACTATATCGGGCACTTGTTTTAATTTATTAAACAAAAAAAATAGTTAAATAGAAATAAGTATTCTAACAACTACACTAATTCTTCAATCCAATCTAGAACTAGCCGTCTAGAAACATCATTGAATTGTTTAAAAAATTGTGGTTATAGTCTAGAAACTAAAATTAGATAAAATTATATTCAAATAATAATAATAAATTACAATTTATGAAAACTCCAATTAGGAAAAGCAAGTATTTTTGGTCCATAAACTCCTATTAGGAAAAGCAAGTATTTTTGGTCCATATATGTTTATATGAATAGTGATTTTAGTTCCTTAATTTTTAATTTAGTATATCTTTTTAGGAGGTGACGATTTTAACAATTTTGAGTCTAAATTTATGCCCAACAATCCCTCTCACCATTTGCCAAGCCTGAACTACAAATCATGCTTTTAATGAGATTTGAACTCATTAACATGTGACCTGTTCTATACAAATTGCCTAATCAAACATTTACTATATGCCGAAAATTATAGCTAATAGTAAAAGTGTAACATTATTTCTTTATACTTATTTAGCTGTTAGTATCATATTTCAATAATAGGATGTTGAACTCAGTTTTTCAAGTGAGGTCTAACAAAACCATAATTATCTCTATTCATAAGGAACCAAAACCATCACATTATTAAAAAAAATATTAGATGATTAATAATATTCATGTTGACAATTAAGAAATTGAAATCACTATTTTTTATAAATACATGAAAAAAAATATTTTCTCTTTATATTATATTTCCCCTATATGAAGTCAGTTAGAATTCATTTTCAACTTCCCATCTACAACAACAACAACAATTGTTTAATAATTAACTAATAAACAAATTCTTAATAGCCAGCAAAGACAACATTAATGGGGACAATTATGTATCCCAAAGGAGACCAAAAGATTCCTTACGGAAAAAAACAGTGTGCTCGCCACACGCCTCTATTAAAATAATTGATGACTTCAAGAACCACCTAAACTGGCACTAAGCTCAACTCTGATCTTTATTTGTATTTTTAATTATGTTTATTTGTTTAAAATCATTTTTCAGAAATTAAAATCTTATAGAAGACATTATAATTCACGGAACAAAAAATTAATATTAAATAGCACATGATATGTTAGGATGATATAAGACTTTCAAAGAGTTTCTTTATAATTTATATATGTGGGTTCACAAATAAAACATACTATATATGGAGCATAACTCACTGCACCCGGCCAACAAGTAAAAAAGAATTGAATTTTAAGTTCATAGGTCTGATTTTTGCTAACAATATTTTAGTCAAGTCTATTGCACATAGTCTTTTGTTACAATTTAATCTGTTGTACGAATAATATGATAATATTTTGTGATTAACTTTGATGATATGCATCCATGTATAGTCTTTTATTATCAATTTCATCTCTTTCTAAAAATATGAGAGTTAATACATTTTGTTATATCTTCACACTGAAATTGTCAAAATGAACCTATGTCAATCATAAGTTTTGATTTGAAAATCATATTCAAGCATGATGCTCAATACCAAAATTATCACTGAACTATTTAAATATGTTAGAAATGAGTTTTTGTTCCGTCAAAATTGATAAAAGAATAAATTTACTACTCTCAAATTTAAGGAAATGAGATTAATTAATAACAAAAAATTAAATCTAGGCAAAGTATGTTCAAGAATGATGGCTCAATGTTAAAAAAAAATGTCATTTAATTGATTGTTCTTATCATGTTTCCGTGTTAGTACTTCTCTGTCGTACAATATTTATTAAATTATTTGCTTTAATATATTTAAATGATATTGAGATGGTTGGATTAAATTTAATGAAGATATTTAATATCCCAATGGGAAAAATGTTAGATTCACTTTAGTGAAGGAGAACATGTACAACCATTCACATTAAAAGTCAAATACTCAAATGTAACATGGACACAATTGTTTAATAGATAACTATTATTTTAAGTGTAATAACGTGGTAACTTCCGATATTTGGATTTGTAGGGTCTGATTTAGGGTTTTGTGTATTTAGTTTTAGCTTTTAATGTAATAATTTATTTATTTTTTTAAGACACAAAATGGTTATGTTGAAACCAGGAAATTAAAGTTGAAAACTAAGGGCTTATGGAATGTCGTTGTCAAGCCAGGAACTCAACAACGTAAACATTAGATACATGATGTATGTCTGATAATGATATAATGACTTTAGAATTCCTAGTCATTAGACAAACTTGAACACCCTGTTTGGTTTGCATGAAAAGGTTTTTTTTTTTTTTTCAACAATTCTTTAAATTTGCAAATTTTCATGTTTGCTGGGTATAAAGTTTTTTTTTTTTTTACTTGAAATTTTAATTTTTAGAATATGAGAAAATATTCTGTTGGGTACCTAAGTTATCTTTAAATTATTTTTAATTTTAGATATAAACAAATATGTTGTTGTTCTTACTAGAGTTTTAAAAATAAAATACAATCAGTTGATATAATAAATAAATAAATAAAAACTACTTTAAGCATTTTTTTCATTTTTAACTTATTGGTATCAATAAATTAAAATAAACAATCATTTACAAAATACTCATTTTTAATTGTTTGACAAAATCAATATGTTAAAGTTGGTAGAACCAATCAAAAAATGATTGATTAAGTGTTTATCAAACACTTTCGTTGCTTTCAAAAAAAAAAAATCAAACACTTTCGTTGCGTATAAAACAACACTTGTTATATTATATAAGATAATTGTGATTATTACTATAGATAAAAGAAATGGCAATACCATTCTTGTAAATAACTATTATATATACCATGTTCCCTCATATCCAAACATAGACGAACCCAGGGGGTTGGGAGCCTGGGATTGGGAGTGGTTTTCACCCTCAAATTTTTTATTATTATAGTTTATAGATGGGTGTAAATAGTTATTATATATTCAACTAGTAAATTACCCGTGTGATACATGGATAAATTTAATATTATTATATATTTAAATAATAAAATTAATGATGAAATTATAAACAATTCTAATATTTGAAAGTAAATATGTATAAATATACACATCAAATCCATTGAAAAAACTACTATTATTAAAAAAAATAGAGGCCCAAAGAAATTAATAAAGAATTATAAGCCCATAGTTTATTTTTTCAAAAGCAAAGTCCATATCTCTTTTCCTTAAACAAAGATAAGAATTCTAAATGTATGTTGTGTATACCTTAATATGCAACCATGACTACCATTGTAGTCCTCAATTGCATGCATGTTTGCTTCCAAGTCATCTACTCATCTGCACACGATTTGATCACCAAGAACACTCTCTAACTCACTTTAGTCCCCTTCATGAGATTTGATCATTGAGTTCTTTGGCTACTCTTATTTGTTGTTACTTGTTATGCTATGTTGTTCTCCGAAGAATAGAATATAATGTCAATTCTACGAGTTAAAAAGTTTTTCTCTTCAAACATGATTCAAAAAATGTTAGGATCAATCACTTGGAAGTTAGATGGGCCAACAAAACCTAGGCCTTCCAAATAACGGGATTTGTGGCCCACCCAGACGGGCTTCGGCTCGTCATGTCCCGCCGTCCCGTTTTGACAACTCTACACTCTTCTACATCTTTACTGAAATTAGATGTTGTATAGTAGCGCAATTTATTTATTTTGCCTTAACAAATTTTCTACGAAAATAAAATCTATTATAAGTTTAGAAATCTAATAATTTTCTAATACATTATATAGCATCATTAAAATATATTAAAGTTACAATTATTGCTAACAAAATTGAATATGACTTTTAACCTATGACATAGAAATCGCGCCATGCTATTATTAATCTTTAATTATATTATTAAAGTTGAATATGACTTTTAACCAATGACATCCAAATTATATGGTAAGATTAATTACTACAATTTGAATTTATAAAACGTTGTTCACAGTAATGGCATGAAGATTCATTGTACGAATATGACTTATAACGCTTAATTTACTATTAGTAGTGGGGTTAGGTGGGGTTGTAAATTATGATTACGCATCTAATCTTCATTTAACACCATTATGTATTTTTACTATTTTTTTTTTTAACAAAGCTACTTGATAGGCTCAAGTCTTATCCGATAGACAGATAAACAAATGTATGACATTTTTTTTTCTTTTTACCCAATACTATTAGGTATTGATGGTTTTAATAAATCGGACTCATCATAAAATTGGGTTAATATGAGAAAAATAATATTATATTTATAGAGCCCAACACCCTTGAAATAACATAGTTTGGCTATGTTAAATGACATAGTTAGGCTATGTTAAATGGATATGATAACAAGAGATAAGTTTAGGTCTAAATGACCCAACTCAAGTATAATCAAGGTGGGTCTAACTATCGAAGAAGCGAATTGAAAAGTGCCAATTCAACCACTAAGACATACCACAAGGTCGAAATGACATTGGATGGAATGCTGGATTGAAGAAGTTGATATTTGGAGACGATAAACCCCCCACCCCCACCCCCCCTCTTTTATACTACGGAGTAGTTTTCAAGTCCGAAGACTATGGTAAGCCAATAAACCAAATTGCTCAGAAATTCTCAGCCACACACGTGTCCCTACTAGTTGTCAAATTTTTTCACCAAGTCATCTTGTCACGAAACAAGCATTGGAGGCTTGGAGCTCCCGCCAACTGTAACACCCCAATTTTCAACTCTTACATTTATTACAAAATCCGTAATAAAACGCTGCGGAAGCTTACATCATATCAACAGAAAACCGGGTGCTACCGCCACACCTAGAGTGAATTCTATCACCTCTTTGACAAACTCCACTCTAAGTGCACAGGCTAAACTTACAACATTAATAACAATCCCTGTCTACATCAAAGAGTAGACCTCAACCTGTACTTCCCTTCTATTCCGAGCTCATCGGCTACAGGGGCCCACACTAATCTGCAACTGATAAGAAACACATTGAAGTGCAGTTAGCGCGACGGCTAAGTAAGGAAATCCGATGTCACTCAAAAGTAGACAAAGGTTTGAAAACATAATCATTTGGAAAATAGTATATCGTTCAGTGAATCAAAATCCACTCGTCTCGTAAGACAAAATCATTTCTTTCTCAAAGACGTTACAGAGTAACTCTTTACTCATTTTTAAAACTTCCTTAGTTTCATATAGTAAGAGTGAGGCCTACAACCTCGGGCCATGGCACTCCAGCCCTCCCGTAGGTTCCTCCCTTATCCCAACCCCGGGCCGTGGCACTCAAGCCTTCCCGTGGGCACCTCTCCTTATTCCAACATGACGACATAACGGCGAATAGACTTCGCTCTAACAATATAACGACCACTGGGCAAGGGCACTTAAAGCCACCCGTGGGTCAATCAAGGTCCTCCTCAACTTACTTTAGAAACTACGGTTTTGAAAACATGATTCTTCCTTCAATTTTTCTTACTCAAATCATTTCTTTTGGACATATTTCACCAATGAGTCCAATATTTGAAATCGGCTACCTCTTTAGCCCCTGAAGGATTTTCAAACATCATTTTCTCAAACAATAAGGTTTTGACAACCTTTATATCAAAATAGCATACGTTTTTCAACGTAAGTTTTCATAAACATTTTTGGATACACTTCATATGTCCATCTCACACTTAAAATCAACCAACATCCTTAACTATCGTCCTCAACAACTTCCACCATGATCAACACCATTAGATCATAACTTGAGGATATCGTACATCCAAACATATATAAATTCTAATAGGTAAGGTCATTGCCTAACCATAACCCAAAAATCATGAGATTATCATTTAATCTCCATCATTAATCCACGTCCTTAGCATCACCTAATCACCATTAACTCACTAACTACCTCACAATTATCATTAACACATCCATAATCATACTAAGCATAATTCAGAAAATTTCAGCTTGGCGCAGTCCGAAAGATTGAGCCGGTAAAAATAGTTCCCGAACTCTTTTTCACTTGAAATTTTTATGGTAGAACCCCAACTTATAGTACTTGATGTCCATAAAAAGTTTTGGTCATTTTGATCCACGAATAAACACAGAAAATTCCATTTTTGCCCTTGGCAGTGGGCTGTCCGGAATTCTGTCTCTCCCTGGACCAGTTTTGGGAAAAATTCCGAAAACCATACTTCCACTACTCCGATCATTATGAAATTTTATATGCGGGTTCTACACTTATAGAACTACATGTCTAAAAAAAATAGGATCAAAATACCTTACCAATATTTCCCAATAAATCTCGGAAGTTACTGCCAGAATCTACCCTGATTTCCTTTCACTATTTTCACAAGTATAAGCCTATATGGACATAAATATAACATATACATGCATATCCAAGCTATGAACATGTATAAAAAAATATTTCCAAAGCTCAAAAACACCATATTCCAACCAAAAATCAATTATCCAAATTCAAGTGACTAATTCCAACTTAAGGGAATTCCTTACCTTGTAAAGGATTTCTAACACCTTAGGAAGCAATTTTGGATCCTTTCCCCAATTTTCACCTTAAAACCTAGGTTCAAAATCAACACCATAACATCATGTATCAAGAAATTAAACATAGATTCATAACCTAGGAAGGATTACAAAGCTTTCTACCGAATAATATCGAAAACTTACCGAATAAATTGGAAGTTTAGAAGGATTTGGCTATGGAACTTTGGAAGAAAAAATGGTGGAAGATGATCACACCTCTCTCTCTCTCTTTTTGGCATTTGGGGAAGAAAAGGGAAAAAAAATTCCTTTTATATTTAATCCCAACTTATGGGATAAGCTTTAGGAAAAAAAATAATAAAATAATAAAATATCTCCACAACATATCAGTTGTGGTCCAAACAGATAAAGTTTCGGTGGAAAATAATCCAGAAAGAATAATTTTCGAAACCACAAATTTATTCCAGTCAAAAGCTCCAAAATGGGCTAGGTTCGGTACACTGCGGAAATTTCGCGGTGTACGATCAGAAATAAATTTCGACCCTTATAGCTCATCCAATTTCAACTTAACTAAGCAGGAAGTTCATACTTAGTCATAACATGCCTAATCATCAATTTTTAAGGAAATCCGAGCTGAAAATTCGTCCTCGAAAATTTTACGGTTCGTGACCGGCACGAACGATCGCAGCTTAATGACAACTATACCTCCGTATAAAAATTCCCTTGACATATCGGGAGATCATCTTATGAATGTCATAGCCTAAAGATATATTTTCCGACCCTTAGACTTATCGGAAAGACGAGGGGTTACAGTCTACCCTCCTTAAAAAGAGTTTCGTCCCCGAAACTTCCTTCTTATCATCTATGGTTTCAAAAGACTACTACTATTCCCCAAAGATTCAAACTTAAAGTTCAAACCTAGATCTCAACCTTAAGCTCTGATACCACTTTGTAACACCCCAATTTTCAACTCTTACATTTATTACAAAATCCGTAATAAAACGCTGCGGAAGCTTACATCATATCAACAGAAAACCGGGTGCTACCGCCACACCTAGAGTGAATTCTATCACCTCTTTGACAAACTCCACTCTAAGTGCACAGGCTAAACTTACAACATTAATAACAATCCCTGTCTACATCAAAGAGTAGACCTCAACCTGTACTTCCCTTCTATTCCGAGCTCATCGGCTACAGGGGCCCACACTAATCTGCAACTGATAAGAAACACATTGAAGTGCAGTTAGCGCGACGGCTAAGTAAGGAAATCCGATGTCACTCAAAAGTAGACAAAGGTTTGAAAACATAATCATTTGGAAAATAGTATATCGTTCAGTGAATCAAAATCCACTCGTCTCGTAAGACAAAATCATTTCTTTCTCAAAGACGTTACAGAGTAACTCTTTACTCATTTTTAAAACTTCCTTAGTTTCATATAGTAAGAGTGAGGCCTACAACCTCGGGCCATGGCACTCCAGCCCTCCCGTAGGTTCCTCCCTTATCCCAACCCCGGGCCGTGGCACTCAAGCCTTCCCGTGGGCACCTCTCCTTATCCCAACATGACGACATAACGGCGAATAGACTTCGCTCTAACAATATAATATAACGACCACTGGGCAAGGGCACTTAAAGCCACCCGTGGGTCAATCAAGGTCCTCCTCAACTTACTTTAGAAACTACGGTTTTGAAAACATGATTCTTCCTTCAATTTTTCTTACTCAAATCATTTCTTTTGGACATATTTCACCAATGAGTCCAATATTTGAAATCGGCTACCTCTTTAGCCCCTGAAGGATTTTCAAACATCATTTTCTCAAACAATAAGGTTTTGACAACCTTTATATCAAAATAGCATACGTTTTTCAACGTAAGTTTTCATAAACATTTTTGGATACACTTCATATGTCCATCTCACACTTAAAATCAACCAACATCCTTAACTATCGTCCTCAACAACTTCCACTATGATCAACACCATTAGATCATAACTTGAGGATATCGTACATCCAAACATATATAAATTCTAATAGGTAAGGTCATTGCCTAACCATAACCCAAAAATCATGAGATTATCATTTAATCTCCATCATTAATCCACGTCCTTAGCATCACCTAATCACCATTAACTCACTAACTACCTCACAATTATCATTAACACATCCATAATCATACTAAGCATAATTCAGAAAATTTCAGCTTGGCGCAGTCCGAAAGATTGAGCCGGTAAAAATAGTTCCCGAACTCTTTTTCACTTGAAATTTTTATGGTAGAATCCCAACTCATAGTACTTGATGTCCATAAAAAGTTTTGGTCATTTTGGTCCGCGAATAAACACAGAAAATTCCATCTTTGCCCTTGGCAGTGTGCTGTCCGGAATTTTTCTCTCTCTGGACCAGTTTTGGAGAAAAATTCGAAAACCATACTTCCACTACTCCGATCATTATGAAATTTTATATGCGGGTTCTACACTTATAGAACTACATGTCTAAAAAAAATAGGATTAAAATACCTTACCAATATTTCCCAATAAATCTCGGAAGTTACTGCCAGAATCTACCCTGATTTCCTTTCACTATTTTCACAAGTATAAGCCTATATGGACATAAATACAACATATACAAGCATATCCAAGCTATGAACATGTATACAAAAATATTCCCAAAGCTCCAAAAACACCATATTTCAACCAAAATCAATTATCCAAATTCAAGTGACTAATTCCAACATAAAGGAATTCCTTACCTTGTAAAGGATTTCTAACACCTTAGGAAGCAATTTTGGATCCTTTCCCCAATTTTCACCTTAAAACCTAGGTTCAAAATCAACACCATAACATCATGTATCAAGAAATTAAACATAGATTCATAACCTAGGAAGGATTACAAAGCTTTCTACCGAATAATATCGAAAACTTACCGAATAAATTGGAAGTTTAGAAGGATTTGGCTATGGAACTTTGGAAGAAAAAATGGTGGAAGATGATCACACCTCTCTCTCTCTCTTTTTGGCATTTGGGGAAGAAAAGGGAAAAAAAATTCCTTTTATATTTAATCCCAACTTATGGGATAAGCTTTAGGAAAAAAATAATAAAATAATAAAATATCTCCACAACATATCAGTTGTGGTCCAAACAGATAAAGTTTCGGTAGAAAATAATCCAGAAAGAATAATTTCCGACACCAAAATTTTATTCCAGTCAAAAGCTCCCAAAATGGGCTAGGTTCAGAACACTGCGAAATTTCGCGAAGTACGATCAGAAATAAATTTCGACCCTTATAGCTCATCCAATTTCAACTTAACTAAGCAGGAAGTTCATACTTAGTCATATATGCCTAATCATCCATTTCCAAAGAAATCCGAGCTGAAAATTCGTCCCCCAAAAATTTTACGGTTCGTGACCGGTACATACGATCGCAGCTTAATAACAACTATACTTACTTATAAAAATTCTTTCGAAATATCTGAAGATCATAACTTAGGAATGTCAACGCCTTAGGATAATGTTAATAAAATACGGGGTATTACACCAACTGTCAATTTGCTCCACCCCATCGTTGCACCAAACCATTGCCGACCAAGTCCATCCCGGCATCTACGGTGATTGGCAGGGTCCCGTCGTGGTCTAACCAAACCCAAGGTGGGGTGCCGACCGACAAATGGGTTAGGCCACCTCGCTCCAATTTGCGATCCCAGTAATCGGTGCTTCCTAGTCATGGTTTGTGTCAACCATCGTCGGTCATCTCAACCGATCATGCAGGGGTCCAACTGCCCTCATATTCTTTCATTTTTTCTACACTTATGCTATTTCCGTGTTACATCTCTACTATTTTCGTGTTTGCCAAGCTCGCCATTAAGCTAGTCTAGCCAACTTTTCACACTTTTGTGACTAAACGCTCTATAATTTCTACCTTGTTAGACGACTTTGTCCCATAAACTTTTCTCATTTTCTCACTTTATACCTCATTCCTTTCGTCTTTGTGTCTTAATTAGCACCTTATACTTTACTCTTACCCCACTTTACACATTGAATTCCCTGCCTCTTTGTCTTTTCACCGCAAATTTCTTCACATTTTGACCTTGAAACTCATAAACCATCCCCTTTAACACTCGAACTTCGTCTCTATGCCCACAATCACACTTTACACCCAATAAATTCATGGCCCAAAATTTCATACTCTTCACAACAACCTTGGGCCTTGACCAAACCCATTAGGTATAATGGTATACAATGGAACAATTTGACAAGGCATTAAAGTGTTTTTAACTTAGGGTTTAGGTTATAAATAACCTATCAATTCTATTTGCTGAAAAATAAATAAGAATTCAAAAATAAATAAGGCCAATTCTTTTCTCTCTTTTTTTTTTCTTTCACTAATAAATGCACTGATTGAATAGTGACAAAATTTGGACGCTTGAAGTCTTCATCTTTACTTGTTTGCAACCCTGGCAATAGACTTTGATCCTTTCTAAGGGTTGATTGTATTCAATTAGTGCCCTGTCATGATGCATGTAATTGTTTTGGTATTTCGATAGTTTAATTTTTTTACCCAGTATATAAAAGAAAATTAACAACAATAAGGTCACTTCTAATTTGATAGAGTCTAAAAATAAAAATAAAATAAATAAAAGAGTTGAGAAAAAATATACAGAAATTCTAATTTGATAGTCCAAAAACAAAAACAAAATTAAAAATAAATAAAAGAGTTGAGAAAAAAAATCTATAAATTTTTAATTTAATAGACTCCTCAAAAAATGAAAATAAACAAAAATGAAATAATTTTTTCTCAAAATGGCCCATCGACTATTGCTTAGTGTATTAGGCATAAAATAGGTGTACGGATCAAAATGCCCTCTATTTTAACGCTGATTAAATGAAATACATAACGGAAGACTGAATTGGTTGAATTTTTGAAAGTTCAAGGATCACATTTGGTGCAATTGAAAGTTGAAATGCAAAATTGAAAATGAGCAATAATAGTCGAGCTAGGGACCATTTAAAAAAAAAAAAACTCGGATTAAAATTCCCTAAAAATGTTCAATGGGATATTTCTTTAACAAAGGCATTAGAAAAATAGCCAATTACATTAATTTTGTGAAAAGAGTCACAATATTGTGATTGCACAATATGTGTTAGTATACCAAAAATCCAAAAAAATGACATATCGCCATGGCATAAATCCAAGTTCCCAATTTAATGGCAGGGCCACCACTCTCAATTATATTGTCAAACTAAAATAATGGTTGAAACATCAACTTCAATTTAATGGCAGGGCTAGGTTTTGTCTTCTCAATTTCTATTTGTTTAGATAGCAATCCAAGACTTTAGCATTACCATTAAATTGAAAAATCAAATTTTTGGAGTTGTTGAAAAAATTGACCACACTTATTTTAATTTATATTATTTTTAAACACAAAGCATTTTCTCGTTCACTTTAAAATGGTAGCGATGCAAAAAACATTAGTACTGATTAGCACCTTAAAATTTTTCTATATATATACAACTAAATTGGATCATCCAAATCAAGTTTTTAAAGGATCTAACTTTACGCGGTGACAATTTCATAATTTTTTAAAACTATCTTTATACATATGAAGGTTTATATATTTAAAAAAAAACACTACTAAAAAAAACAATATACTTATAGATTGATTTAGTATGAAACCTTTCTTATCAAAAATAAATAAATTTACATAGTACAAATGCATATGCAAATCCAAATGATTATTAAAATAAACCATGCTATAGACCCTACAATTATCCATTTATATTAACTATCCATTGACATATAATCTTTCTATTTGATACGAAAATTCCTTATTAACTTAGGATGTTGTCAGCCAATTCATTAATCACTGAAAATAAATATTTTTTAAAAAATTTTCAAAGTGACTAATAAAGAGTGGTAATTATAAAAATGATAAAGCATTTTCCTATTAAAATTTACATTTGGCGTACAATAGAAAATATGTTACAAGTAGTCACAACATGTTTTTCAAAAAAAAAAATTCAAAAATATTCTTACAACAAAATGTTACACAATGCTCATTTAATTAATTTTTTTTTCCAATTTACAAACGCACCATCCAAGATTGAAGAATTTTTGGACCCATCTCAAGTTTAATACTCCGTACTTGCTAAAGTACATGCATGCAATATAGTACATAATAATAAATTCTCTCGTAAAATTTTATATTGAGATCGAGAGACATATTATATATCTATTTGGTGATCAAAGGGAAAGAAAGAGGTGCCACAAAATTTGCCCTCTTCACGAACCTCCCTTTCATCCTAGGCCTCTTCTCAGCATTCAGTTTCCTAACCTCGTACCTTATTTTCTTCGAAAACAACCTTTTTCGCCGCTTCTCTCTATACCTCGACACTCTTGCCTCTCTCCCTTCATCCATTATAGTTGCATGACCTACGCTCATTGCTCCCATTTCTCCGTATGGATTATGAATCATCCCCCATCCGTCCTGAAAATGAATTTGTGACAAAATCGATCAATGTTTTCTTTCTAAAACAATAAATTAAAACTACAAGTTTTTCAAATAGGTGTCTTGAGAATGAGATAAAACTTGAATATGAAATTATGAAGTCTCACCCAAGAGGGGTTAGGGCAAAAATAATTAAAGTTTTCAAATAAAATTTTATTTTATAAATTTAAAAAGGTTGAAATTCAATATATTTTCTTCCTTATATTTATATGAAATAACAATTTCAGTCCATTAATATAATTGTTGATGTGAATATTATTGACTCTTTAATTTTTTATAAGGTGTGCAGTTTGTTAGTTAGTCAATATAAGGATAAAATTATAATTAGTAATTCAAAAGTAATAAATTTTTCATTAACAAGTTGATGAACCAAAATTATTATATTATGAAAAGTGGGACCAAAACCGCCACCTCGAAAAAAATTGAAGAGCCAATAATGCTATTGTCAACAATGAATGGTTGAAGTTGTTATTTTTTTTTAAATATATTATTTCATATAAATGAAAGGACAAAAATGTTATTTTCCCATTTAAAAAATCTTCTGCGAAAGATGAAATTTTCAAAAATTTTGAAAAATTGAATATAAAAAAATGGAATACTTTTGTTTTTGTGTTTGTTTATTTTTTTCTTTTTAATTTGTGATTAAACTGGTCCCCCTAGTCATTTTCTTATTTGATATTCTCTATGCCCCATTTAACTTATTTTGTTTACTATTCATTGGTCAAGTTAACTATTTCTTCTTTTCTTATTTTCATTAGTGTTTTTTAAATTATTTTTAAATTTAATTTTTTTTATGTTTAATAGTATTTTAATGTGGTTTCTAAATATATAAATTTAATATATTAATACTAAACTTAATATTATGAAAAATTGAATAAAAAATAACTTTTGTCAAGTTTCAAAAACCGAATCAGATATATGAAATGAGACGGTGGAGTACTAAATTATACGAAGTATTTTATGTTCACAATTTTGCTTTAATTAAGTGTTTACTAATTAATGCACCTTTCTCTAATTAATGTGTAGTGAATTTGACAATTTTACAAATAATTAATAGATATTAAATGCAATAATAAATATTGATGACACAAAATTAATTATCAACATAGAAAGAAAGAAATGTTACCGTGAAGTCAGGCCAGCAATCGTTGGAATCCAAATCTGGACGTTCACCGTTCGTCCATGGAGATCTTTGGTCAGCCCAAGCTGTGATAACACCTTCATAATCAAGCTTCAATAAGATTTTCTTTTTCTCAGTTTTATAATCAAAATCGTCACTTTGCTGAAGAATCGTCGCAAATTCTCCTCCTCTGTCGTCATATTCTTCGTCACACATAGCGACAGGTGAATTATCGTCACAATTATCGAACTTCATAGCGACGTTGTGATTAGCTATGGCGGCTTCTTCATCGGTTTCGAGCTTCACTTTGTTGAAATTACTAAAAAGCCCTAACCCTTCCATGTTGAAGGACTCATCATCAAGCCCTTTCCCCAGCAAGCTCTCGACGTCGGCGGCGAACTCGGCGAGCTCAATTTCCGACGGGACGATTCCGGTAGCTTTATTACCGTCGTCCTTATTGTGACGGCAGTCTAGAGATGCCGGAATATTCGTCCGGATGTCCGGAATATTCTCCGCCCCCGCCTCGTTCTGCCGGGTGGACGTGCACATCTCCGCCGCGAAGCCGTCGAAAACGGGGACGCGATAGAGGAGCTGCTCATCGCTCTCGTCGTTGTGGGAATTTTCGTCGCTATAGATCTCTGGCACGAGATCAAAGGGGTGTTTGGTAAACGACTGTTCTGGCTCTGATTTAGGTTTTGCATGCTTCCGGCCCCGCGGTGTTCGTGCCTTGCGAGTGAACCCGTGGGGCCAGGACCGGGCTAGGCTTTCCAAACTCGGAAAGTCATCGGGAGTCTTGAGGTCAGAACTCTTGAGGCGAACCCTCTCGTGCCTTCGGGCCAAGAGGTTCGCATTGTGCACCGAGGAGTCGCAAGATTGGCACAAGAAAGCATCGTCGGCCGCGCAGTACCACCGCGCCCTCCGCCTGATGCAACTGTCGCAGGCTCGGGCTGTCTTAGCTCCCACTGCGCTCGCCAACTTTCTGTCCGATGAAGAAACCATAGGAGCGAGATTTGTTTCTTGTGTACGTATGTTGGAAACAACAAAAGTAAAATTGTTTGTAAAATTTGCTCGAGGCCAAAAAGCTAGCTAGCTTATGATAGCTGAAAGGACCTTCAATTATTTAGCACTGTGGATATGCCCCACAAATATGCACTTTTGCACTGAATTTAAAAGCCAAATAGCCCACGGTTTCGATCTTTCCGTCATGTCTTTAATTCTATTTTGTAAATTTTAGAAAAAATAAATAAAATAGATTGTCTTTGTGGCTCTCCCAAATCAAAGATCAACTTTGACACTTTCTTTTTTACTTTGAAATCTTAGTGAATGAAGAAAATTGCAAGGTGTGACTCAATAGTTTACAAGTTTTCAAATCGAATCTTAATAAGGCATAGTTAGTAACTCCTTAAAAAAAATTAGCTAACCAATTTAGCTGTTTATAAATAGACGTGAGTTCAAATGAGAACAATCTCCTCCGGTAAACTTGAAAGTTTTCAATATTTATTAAATTAACCTCATTTTTATCATTTATTTTTCAGCAACCATCAACTATTGATCTATCAAATTAAAATTGATGGATCAAATCAGTCATCGCCTTTTTACTTGGCCTCTGTTCTGTTATGAACTTCCCCATATATAAATATAAATATATATATATATATATATATATATATATATATATATATATATATAGACACTTTATGATACTATTGCATAGGGTGTAGAAAAAATTTATACCTCTATATTTGAGAGCATTTAATATATGATGATTTATATTAGGAGTAATTGCCATTAAATGCATTAGATTTTTTAGTAACATTATTAATTGTGTTGTTGATGGATTGATGATATTATTAATTTAGTTTTGGGAAGAAATAGATAATGGCACGTATCCTACAAAAAATAGGGCAATGTACTTTTGGGGCCACTACAGGGCCTACCATGAAATCCTATCTCTTATTTGATTGGGTAGTTGAGATGGTTCATCCTGATTTCTTGATGCTTATTGGCAGCATTTTTCAATCAAGGGATTTCCGGTGGATCCCTCTTTTTGTTGAGGATAGGAATGAGTGAAGGGTTAATTAGGGGTAACTATCACTCCATCACCATTATTCCATCTGATCTGTATTTAATTTTATTAGCTGTTGGTGCATGTAGGGATGGTGAAAACGATGTATCTGAGAGTGTGCCCTAGATAAATTCTGTCTTGTGACTCTAACAGACAAATCACGAGGAGTTAAACTAATTTAAATTGTTCAGACCAACCTAAAAGCTTAGCCGTGAGTGTGAGTTTTCCTTGTTGCCCAAATTTTAATTCGAAATATTTCCAAAATCCAAGCACGGCTTCAAAAATTAATATACGTGTCACACTTAAAAAAAATCCTAGATTCTCTCCCTCACGAGTGTGGTAGGAAAGTTGGAGCATATTTTCTACGATAAAATAGATTACAAATGTATATATTTGAACGCTTAAATATAAACGTTCTCAGCAAAATTGAACAAAAACAGTACTTTAAAATTTAGTCAATATTTTGGTGTTTCAAATGATGGAAAACATTTTACTAAACACAAAGTATACTATACTTTTTCAATCGTTTTTAGCCAAAAAATCTATGTCTCACTACTGGGGTTCGATCATGTAACCATCTATTTAGAATGATAGCAGATGCGTCATCACGTTTTTACCTAGTGGACCCCAATAAGATCAGAACGTACAATAGAACACATCTCAATAATGAAAAATCCTATGACTTCACAACTACCATTATAGCCTCTCCAGCCTAGTGTCAATTCTGCGACCATCTATGTACATTATATTACCACATGAGTGCTCGGGATATTCGCGTGGGATTGTCGCACTTTCACTTCAAACATGACTTAAAGGTTCATAACCATGAGTTTCTGGTTCCTTCCTTTCCGTTTATGGCCCAACAGATAAAACCCAAAAAATAAAAATAAAAATTTGGATATTGTACGTCTTATTCCATAGAAAACTATATTTCTCATTGATAGGTATACTAATAATACTATATATTGCTACATTTTAGTTTACGTTTCTTTTTCATGTCTGCAGTTGTCATTGAAATTTTTTAAAATAAATTAACATTTTAAGTGGTATTTGTTAAGTTTTACTATTCGAAAGTTTTTTTTTTTAAATTTTTTATTAAGCTTTATTGTTTGCAATAAGGGTACTTTCGTTGAAGCTTTATTGCTCTCATGGTGAGCCTTACTACTCGTAATAAGGGTGGAGCAATAAAAGATTGTCTTACTGTTCCCGTTTCGTTACTACATCATTCATTTTCATTTTCTCGTTACAATTAATAATCTATTTAAATTTAAATTTCTATGCCAAGTACCTTGTGGTCTGATGGCATCACTGTTATCATTCCAAATGGAAGGTCTCATACTATGTATAGGTTAGATTATAGTACTCAAAAAAAAATTAAATTTCTATTATTCCCCCCTTTAACAAAGATAATTAATATGTTATTCATCATTCAAGTTTCTTGACCCAATATGTAATTTCTCTCTAATCATACTCTTTTAATTAAATGATTGAAATTATATGTTAGCATTCTTTATTAAAACTGAAATGATAGAAATTTAAATGAATAAATAATTATGACAAACAAATAAAAATCAAGGATATAATGATACACAAGTAAACAAAAAAAAAATTGCAATGCCACAATAATTGAGAGTAAAAGTGAAATTTGGTCTTATAAATATAAAATAAAAATAGTATTTATGAAAAAAATTTCATCAATTATACCCAACTTATATATCAATATTTAATTGATCAGCTTTTACTTTTTAAATAATTCAACCATAACAGCTCGTTTGGTTCGCTGGAAAATATTTAGAGGAAATGGAATTCAAATTCCATGGAAAACAAATTACCAGGAAAATAGATTTCATTGTTTGGTTAGTGAAAAAGAAATTACTGAGAATATGAATTCCATTGTTTGGTTGTATTTGGAATAGTAAGGAATTATGAATATAAAGACCAATATGCCCTTAACAATTAATAGTGATAATAAATTATATTATTTTGATGAGGGTAAAGTTGTCCAATTGCTCAATACTTTCTTCCCAAACTCTAAGGAAAACAAAATACCAACTCCTATCAAAGAATTTGTTTTCCTCCACTTTTGGAAACTCAAGTTCCATTGGAAAACATTTTTCATCCAACAAAACAATGGAAAAGCACATTTTAATTTCCTTCACTTCATGGAAAATCTTTTCCACCAAACACCCCCTTAATCTTATAAGATTTATATTCCTATTAAGTTCAACTTCTAATCTAAATGCTCATTTAATTTGTCGAATTGCATAAACAACAAGATAGTTCCAAATTAGTTATAAAAACTAATTAATGTTTGTTTGGTCAAAGTATAGCACGTTGAGTTTTAAGATAGTTGCATTCTCAATGTGTAAACTTAAAATTTTAATTAAATTGAAAAAGACCAATACCGTTTTATTCACACCCCATTAGTTTTAAAACTTAATATTGGCATTAGATATATGAATATAATGGTTAAAAGAACAAATAAGAGAAATTTGTATTTTTGATCCTTTAATTATACTCGTGGTACACACTTAGTCCCTAAATTATATACCTGACATTCATTAACCTTTAATTTATGCACAATGTAACAATTTTCATTTATCAAATTGCTTAAACAAGAAGATAGTTTCAAATTAGTAATAAAAACTTAATGTTTGTTTGGTCAGAGTATAGCACACTGAGTTTTAAGGTAATTGTATTCCCAATGCATAGACTTGAGATTTTAATTAAATTAGAAGAGACCAACACCGTTCCATTCACACCCCATTAGTCTTACAACTTAATGTTGGTATTAGATATATGATAGAATACCGTGGTTAAAAATAAAAATAAAAAAAAAAAAAGAAGAGAAATTTACATTTTTGGTCCTTTAATTATACTTGTAGTACAGGCTTAGTCTATGAGTTAAATACATGATAATCTTTAACTTTAAAGTTACGCGCAAAGTAGCAATTTTACTCCCCGAAAGAACTAAATTAGACACTTTATTAAGTGACATATTAGTGACAAAAATAGTTCCAGGTACTAAAATCATCATTTCACGCATAATTTAGAGGTTAAAAATAATCACACATATCATGTTCTAAGTCTTTATCACGGATATAACTGGATGACTAAAACAGCCTAACATTGCCGGCATTGCACAGTATAATAGTCAATTTGAGGAATAGATAATATCGTTTAGGGTATATGATGAAATGAAGAGTTGACAGATGTGGATAGCTCACCCCAATTTTTCTAAATCTACTTTTGTTGCACAAGAAAATCTTAGCTATTGGCACAGATTATTCTTTTACAGATTTATCTTATCAATAAAACACAGAGGTCGCTGTCTTGAAAATCACTGTTTTGTTATCATCTTCGATTTCTTATCTATTTGATAAGGGAATTTATGGATTTAGGATAAGTATTTCGGATTTTAATTATATCTTTTAAAATAATTCTTTTTTTTTTTTTTTTAGTTTATTGAAATGAAAACATCAGAAGTAGTAAAGATGCAATTTACTAGTAAGTTATACCCTGAAACCTTGTGCCATGATTTACCATGACTATGTTTTTGTGAAAACGTAAATATGCAACTTCGACTTTTACTAACAGCATGTTGGTTTGTGAAAAAAAATAGAATGAATTGAATTTAAATTTCATGGAAAAGAAATAATGTGAAATATTAATTCTATTGTTTAGTTTGTGGGGATTAAGTTGTTAAAAATAATTAGTATGAAGATTCGAATATCCCTACACAATAAAGATATGTGAGGGTAGAATATGAATTTATGTTGTATGTTTTTTCCCAAGAGGTATCAAAAATATAATACCAAAGGAGAACAAGAAATTCATTTTCTTCAAATTTGAAGAATTCATTTTTCATAGAATTAATTCTTCCATCAACCAAACAAGGTAAAATATGATTTTCCTCAAATGTGAGGAAAAAAAATAAGGATAAAGTATAAACAAACCATCCAATAAATTGAAAAACAACAATTAAGCCACCTAATTTGAATAAGCTCCAAATGAATTCACAAACCCGAAAAATGTTGTAGTAATTGACTTTTTTAGCAGGTAACTTATCAGGATGCTAACTATGATTGCCTCATAGACTTACCTTACAGAGCTCACTAGTGTACGTATTTTTCTACCTCACTAGTACATTTTTCGACCTCATTAGTGCACTTCCCAATCTTAGTAGTGCATTTCCCGACCTCAGTGAGTGTACTTTAATTTTCGAGCACACTAGTGCATTTCCCGACCTTGAGAGTCAATGCATACTTCCCAGTCTTACTATCGTTAGACCTCCCGGTCTCACTATCATTCGACCTACCGTGAAATTGTAATTTCCTCCAACCAAAAAATACAATTTTGTGTGTCAAAAAATTTCATTGGACTACCCTTGGTAGATAACTGGTCCACAATAAAAATGCACTCCCCTACTATCTAGACATGACCATTATGGTCATTATAATGAGGACCAGAAAAATTGCTCCTAAGGCAATGTTTTTGAACATGACAACACAGTCCCTCCTTTTCTATCCTTACGTTTTACTTCTTCTCTGAACTATCAGCCAACAGTAACAATAGCTGTGCTACAACATAATTTCTAACAACCTGCACATAGTGCTCTAAGGCCAAATTATGGGGTATATATTGAGGCAACGCTTGGAATACCATTTTATTCTCTCTCTTATTCTCTCTTTCTTCCACCTCACCCAACATTGTTCCAAAAACCTTGAAATAATCACTGGTATGGGTGCTCTTAAAGTGAACTGAATTTTGTTAGTATCATTTTGTGAAGAGGCCATTGACATAAATTGCATCATAAATATTAGGTAAATTTAGGAGACTTAGGAGGTGTTTGGTTGGATAGAAAATGTTTTATTTGAATTTGAGGAAAATTATATTTTCCTTTGTTTGGTAGGATGGAAAATATTTTTCATTGGAAAATATTTTCCTTAAGAACAAGTAAAACATTTTTCTTAGCCACTCCTTGGGTATTTTGTTTTTCATAGAAAATGTTTTCAATGGAAAACAAGGAGGACAATTATGCCCTCACTAACTTTCTTTAATTACCATTATTATTATTCTTATTATTGTGTAGGGGTATAATTGTCTTTATACTCATCATTCATTACAATTCCAAATCCAACCAAACAATTGAATTTATATTCCTAGTAATTTCTTTTCCACCATCCAAACAATGGAATCTATTTTCCTTGTAATTTGAATTCTGTTTCCTTCAAATATTTTTCAGCGAACCAAACGGGTTGTTAAGGTGACTTTGAAAGCCCAGAAAATGACTTTTGAAAGTCATTTTTCAGATTTTCAAGTGTTTAGATATTGAAGGAAAATAAAATCAAAGGAAAATATTCATTCTGATCAACAGAAGAAAAAAAAAACTCGATATAGTGAAAATTATCTTTATAATTTTTATTCGAAGGACATTTTTCGAATTCTTTATTTTCCATCTCCCTTCCCTCTCTTCCTTTTAAAGTTAGTTTCTATATTATTATTATCATTGCCGCCATCACCATTATCACACCACCACCATTGCCACCAATACCACCATCACTTATTATTATTATTATTATTATTATTATTATTATTATTATTATTACTATTATTATTATTATGTTCATTTTGAAGAAAATGAACCAAATATAAAAATTACAATTTCTTGACTTTCAGCCAAACAGAAGAATAATAATTTTTTTTACATTCAGTCAAACACTAAAAAATTAAAAAAAAATTTAGAAAATGAGTCATTTTCGTAAAATCATTTTTTTAAAAATATTTTCTAAGCTTCCAAACGGAGCCTTTATAATTCATAAAACGAGAGATCGTGTATGTATAATTGATGCGCAATACAGGGGTCAAAGTGAAATTATTTCCAACTATGACATACCTGTTCCAATAATTGATCTACAGTTGATTAGTTGGCCATTGACCATAAGGAAATGAAGTCTTCCTAAAAGAAAAAGGAAAAAAAATTGTAACACGGGTCGCGGATGTGCTATAGTGCTATTGTGCTAAGAGCATTCCTATCAGTAGTTATTTTGAGATTCATGTCAGAGAAATAACTTGTTCATTGCATTAAAACTGATGTGGGAAAGAGTAGCTTCATTTTTTGTTGCCCCTGCAAATGACAAATTAATGTCAGAAATAATATATTTAAAAAAGAAAGCAAAGAGCTTGGGAGATTGAGAGTGGCCGCCAGCTGGTGGCCACTCTCAATCTCTCTTTGTTTTTATTTTTTTATTATTATTTTTTTTAATTCTTGCGGTTGCGACACGGGCCCATTGTAATTTTATTTGAAAAACATTTAATTTGTTTCTTTTTTTATTGGTTTATTATTTATATTTATAAATTTATCACAAATTTTAATTATATAATATATATTTTTGAATTAAATTTTGAATGATTTAATTACAATTAAAATTAAAATGATTAAAATAAGTAGTGCAACAATATAAATTAATTTAAATGTTAATAATTATCATTTTAATTAAATTTAAGTAGGTTTATTTTAATTAATTTTTATAATTATAAATTTATAATTCAAATAATTAAAATATAGAATAGAAAATCGTGGGCCCATAAAAAACTGTGGAAAGACTTCAAATTGATGTGGAGAAGAGTTTTTATGATTGAGTGAGATAGTGGATGATGAGGTGGAAGGTGGGGCCCACAAAAAACTAGAGAAAAAACTCCAACTGATAAGGATGCTCTAATGATTCACAGCTGTCAACCACACAGAGGACATTAAAGTGAACTGAATTTCCACAGGCGGACAGGCCACTGCTCCATCAGTCGTTATATTGTGGACCATGAGTAATGATTGATACTGTAGTTGTGTTGAACTGATACTGCAGTTGTTTTGAAAGGATACTACTTGTGTTGAAAGGGAACTGTAGTTGCGCGGAACAGAGGTCATGTCATCCATCTGGAACTGTAGTTGTGTTGAACGGATACTCCAGTTGTGTTGAAAAGATATTGTAGTTGTGTTGAACGGATACTGCAGTTGTGTTGAGCGGATGAATGGTCTTTGTTCCATGCAACTGCAGTGTCCTTTCAAAACAACTGCAGTATCTTTTCAACACAACTGTAGTATCCGTTCAACACAACTGCAGTATCAGCTATGATCATGGTCCACAATATAATTTGCGGGCCGCTACTCCATCATCCAATAGTTATCCACCTCACAATTATGGCAATCAATAATTGAAATTTTCTCCAATTTTTTGTGAACCCTTTTTTTTTTTTTTTTGAAAAGTTTTTTTGTGAACTTCAATATCCAATTTGCAATCTATTATCTTACTCCATCTCAAAAACACTCCTTTGAACTTCCCTGAAAGCACATTTTGAAAACATGCCCGTTGGACGCATGTGCATGCTTTAGCCCATGTTTTACTTTCTCTCTCTCTCTTTTTTTTTTTTCAAAAAAAAAAAAAAAAAAATTTATTCAAAAAATCTACTCCTAAACTGTAAAAAAAAAAAAAAAGTTTTTGTGGCAACAAAAAAAAACCTCAAAAAACATTGTTGAGCTTGCTTTTATATATATGCCAACTTTGAGCTTCTTCATACATGTCGGATTGGTAATAAATATTACATTTTTAATTTAAAAATATCATATTTTTATTCAAAAGTATCACACTTTCTTTCATATTAACAATTAAATTGTTCATGATTAGTATTATATTTTTCATCTAGACCTAACACATTTCATGGATAAGGTTTCTTCGAGATTTCCATGAGATCAATCTCACAAGAGAGTAAACCATTACATTTTTTACTTGACTTAGTTTTTTAAATATCTATTTTCTTACTCCATTTTTTCTGGTATCTTTTTTCTGATATGATATCAAATAAAATAAATAAAATCATAATATAAGATAATCTACAATCAATTCAATTAATTTAGATATTGAAAGAAAAAAATCTCATATCCAATACTTCCATTTACTCCCCAAAGACATTTACATTGAACTAAAGTACAATAAAACACATAGTCAAATTCAATTACAATACAACTGCCTCATTATGAATACAAAGTGCATATATACATACAATGACATTTACACATGCTACATTCCTGACAATTATATTAAGAAACTGCACTAAGCTATCACACCATTATTTACAAATTTGTGAGGAATGTGAGATATTTTTGTGTAGTTTTCACCATTTTGATCTAAACTAAGCATCAATTCATCAGCCAAACCAATAAATACAACTGACTTAAGTTTAGACAAATGATGAATACCAAGAGGTACCTGTTCAAACAATTTGCAATCAGCAATATGGAGCTTTTCAAGAAGGGGCATTGCAGCTTCCTCCACCTCTACTGATTTCAGCACTGTGAAGCTTCGAATACGCAAAAACTTGAGCTTTGGGAACTTCTCGGCCTTGAAACACAACCCTTCCCCATTATAAGACTCATAAAGATCAAGATGTGCTAACATGGGCAAATCTTGGAGAAGCCCCAATGGATCTTCAGGAAGACTACTTCGACACAAGCATAGTTTAGTAAGCCTTACAAGTGAAGAAAACCATTGAGGGATCCTCTCAAGACGTCCATCCAATTTTAAGGTATGAAGACAAAGGGGAACTGTGGATAAAGAATGTTGGATACCAAGGATCTCATTTATCCTGGCTTTAAGACTTAAAGAGCAAAGATTTATCAATTTTTCCAGTGATGAACATAATTCTTTGCCATCTTCTTGTCTCAACATTCCAACTCCAAACTTGCGTAGTCGTGTTAGTTTCCCTATCTCAGACACCACTTTGATGCCATCAGTTTCGTTTGCTCGTATATAACACAACTTCTGTAAAGACAACAATTTCCCGATGTTAAAAGGAGCACTAAAACCACCTGTCCAATGATAGCCCACAATGAGATGCCAGAGTTTATGAAGTTTTATGGTCTCAACAGGCAACTCCATCACATTAGTGTACTTTAGATCAAGTATCTCTAAGTTTTGAAGAGATCCAATGGATTTAGGAATGTTTCTCAACCCTGTGGACCTCAAACTCAAATACTTCAAATTAATCAAGTTGAAAACTCCCTTTGGAATTTCTTTCAGTTTAACACCTTCCAAATCTAACACCCCCAGAGGGATGTAATCGGAAGTCAACAGCTCTGGTAATGAAGAAACCACCTCATGTGTAAAGATCAGTAAAGAACGAAGATGCCTTTTTGATAAACTCTCCCTTAGAATGTTCTCATCAAATCTGTCGAGTGCTAGGTGTCGAATCCTGCTGGACAATTTTCTGTGTTGTCCAGTGGCAATGATTGCACTGTTTAGCACTAATTCTGACTTGGAAAGAATTATTTCTCGTAAAATGGTGTGTAATCGAATGCTCTTAATCCTTCCCACAGAAGTCTTCTGTTCCATTTGGATTATTAAGTTTCGATGAAGTAGTTCATTGAGATAGCCCTCAGCAACTTCTTCTTTTATTGGTTGTAGATTATTCTCCCTAACAAATCCTTCTCCAATCCATAATCGAATCACTTTTGCTTTCTCAATGATTTCATCCTCTCGAAAGACACTCAAATACAAGAAACAGGACTTGAGATAGTATGGTAAATCATAATAACTGAGGGAAAGTGTATTCTTCGTATAGACAATTTTTTCAAATAGGGAGTCCTGGAATCTTTTCCATGTTTGGATGCTCTGTTCCATTGTAGACAAAACCCCTGCAATTTCCACAATCGCTAAGGGTAGACCCACGCAACTCATTAAGATGTCTTCTGAAATGCGCACCAAGTGTTGAGGACATGAACCACGTCTGAAAGTCTTTTTGCAAAACAAAGTCCATGAATCTTCACGAGACAATGACTTTAAAGAGTAGACAACACCATTGGTGTCATCGCTTGTGAGGGCACCAATTCTGCTATTTCTGGTTGTGATAACTATACGGCTACCAAAACTCTGTGTAGGAAAAGAATCCTTGATATCCGTCCAAACATCAAGGCTCCAAATGTCATCAAGAACAATGATGTATCTATGGCCATAAAGAATGTTCTTAATGAATTCTTTTAGTTGAGAAGAGTTCATGGCTTCAAAATCTTGAATGGGATCTTGCTTAGTTTGCTTCACTAGTTGCCTAATTGCACTTTTTAGCAACTCCTCAATCCTAAATGTTTGAGAAACTACAACCCACACACGATACTGAAAATGAGCGTTCACTTTAAGATCAAAATAAACCGTATTAACCAAAGTAGTCTTTCCCAATCCCCCCATGCCCACCACAGAATGGACCCTTAAATCATCATCGACAGCAAGTAAGAGGTTAACAAGAAAATGCTTGGGATCTTCAATACCTACCAAATCCCACCCTTGTAGAGAAACGGCACCCCATTGGTAATCATACCGCCGTTTATTGTAGTTGTGGTCAGTGGAATCAGAGCTTATCATCAACCTTAGCACTTCCTGAGAGATGAAGTCGAATCTGGCCTTGATCCTTCGCAGTTCAAGAGCAAGCCTTTGCCAAGCTCTCAAGTTCTTGACGGGAGTGTATCTGTTCTGGATCTTAATGTAGAATTCTCCACTGGTCCGGTGAGCTCCAAAGCGGAAAAAGAACTCGTCAAGAGCATCTTCGGTGTTATAAACCACCTCCAGGACTAACTTCAGCCAAGCTTGAACTCGAGGATCAATTTCTTCCTTCTCGTCGGCAACTCTCAAAGCCCTTGCCATTAGACCATCCAAATGATCCTTGATGACTATCGCATCTTCTAGAATCCCTCCCAAGACTGAGTGCTTTTCACTAATCAACTTTGATAGTTTGTCCAATACAGACATTACAGCAACTTCCGCCATTACTACAGAAACTTAGATCACTTGTTACCGTCGCCGGCGAAGAATTGGCGGTGTTGTTTACTGGAAGCTCAAACAGTGGGATTGTTAGACTTCAAAATGATTCACTTTATTTCTTATTTTAGGTGGCCAGTAGTGAATAGTGATGCGCTCATCATGATGGTGCAAAATTATTGGTATTCTCAATAATTGGAGTTAATACCCTAATTCCAGAATATACTGATTTTACTTAATTTAGTTTTAAATGACTTTTTGTGTTCAATTTAGTTTTTGAGTTTGATAGTTTTATATAATTTAGTCTTTTATTAAAAGTTCTGTTAATAGATGGTTAGTAATAAGGTCATAATGGTAATTTCTCATCCTTCATATCATTTGGAATGATTCCATCTTCTTCTCCTTATTTAGATCCACGTAGAAATGTAAATCTCCGTACCCAAATATTTATTTATTTATGGTTGAAGTTGATTTTGGTACGGAGATTTGTATTTGTGCGTGGATCTTAATGAAAGGAATAAAAAGGAATCATCCCAAATAGGACGAAGGATGAAAAATTACTATTAGGATCATATTTCTAACAGTCAAATAACAAAATTTTTAATAAATGACTAAATTGTCTAAACCCATCAAAATCGATGACTAAATTGAGCCCAAAAGTTATTTAAAACTAAATTGAGTAAACCGCTATAGTCGATGACTATATTGAGTATTACAACGTAACTCTCAATAATTGAAAGCTAAAGTAGTAAAGTGGACCAAAACAAACATGGTACCATAATAATAATAAAGAGTAAAGATATTTTTGTCTTTTAATTGGTTTAGCACTTTTTTTTTTTGAGTACTTTCTCAAAGTACTGAAGCACAAAGAGTCAATAACCCACTCCTATCATCCATGTGGAAGTGTTAATCAGGACACCGGGTGCCACTAGACCAAAAGGTCTTTGGCGGTAACTTTTAATTTTTAATAACCATATTTTTCAACCGATTTTTTAGTAAAGTTCTAAACTAATTAAACTGGATGAAATCATAAAAATAATAAAAGAAAATTATGAAGAGATAAAAATACCCTTACTATGAGTTAATTAATAATTTTATGTAAATACATATTTTTTTTAAACTATCTAATAAAGTTATAACACATCATAAAGTGATTACTATAAAGTGGCTTATATAGGGCATTTAGCATTGCTATTAAATTTATCAATTTTAAAAACTTGACTATGTTTATCATTAAATTTTGCCATTAATAATTAAGTCTAATTAAATGAGACAATACTCTTTATATTAAATTTTTATTTAAAAATGGAGATATGGGAATCGGCCAAAGAATGGAGATTTGGGATTCGAGAGTCCAGAGTTGGGAGCCCATGAAGATGACTTGAGCGATCGAAGGTAGATGACCCGGACCAAAAATGGAGGATATGGGTCCAAGACGGGCAAGGAACCCGGATGGCATTACTTGGATGATTGTGCCTGCCCATCAGGGTGGATATCCAGCAACCGGCACCTGAGTCCCATCACCCGAGCATCGGGGTCTGGCCTTTGTGGCCGGCCCCCGGGCGGTGTTTGGGCACCACGAAGCCCATCTTCGGGGTTCGAATAACGGTCGGATCTAGCACATTTTTGTAGCCTAATAGTGTGGATCTTGACTTAGTCATGTTGTTACTATGTATTTTAGCTAAAATTAGTTACAGTTCTGATGGACAATTTAATAAATTGTCCTCGCAAGTGCACGAATCACTGTAATAATAGTGTGCAAAAGCAAGGGTCGAACCCACAGGGAATTGATACAATGCAATTTAAAGACCAGACTTAAAAATAATTGACTTAATAATTAAAGTGCTCAAAATAAGTGCAATATCAATAGTGAAAACTAAACCAAATGTTGTGTATAAAAACAATAAAAGAAATAAGCAATTAAAAACCAAGAAAACAAGATTGCAAATAACTCAGCCAGTAACCGGAGAAACGAAGCTCTAGGAACATGAATCAACAACCATTATTAATTCTACAGATTAGTTTAACTTTGTCAATCCATTAAAGGTTAGTTCTAACTGTTATATGAGTACTCTGTTTGGCGTTCAGAGTAAGTCACGTATTCTAACTGTTCAAATTCCCTTTATAAATAGGCATTGTCCAATTATTACCGGAAGGTGTCTTATTCCCTTACAAAATATCACTTAACATGTGATATTCTTACAATTATCTTGTAATAATGTAATATTCAAGCCTTAATCCACTCAATAACACTATAGGGAAAATTGTAATTTATGCCCCTCCATAATATGTCAATTATCAATGTCACCCCTGAATTATTAGTGGTGTAAATGTTGCCCCTCAATTTTCAAAACGGTACATATATTGCCCCTTCCGTACCGTACGGGAAGAGCACTATATGTATTGTTTTGAAAATTGAGGGGCAACATTTACACTTGGGAGGGGCAATATATGTATCGTTCTGAAAATTGAAGGACAACATTTACACTACTAATAATTCAGGGGTGACATTGATAATTAACATATTATGGAGGGGCATAAATTACAATTTTTCATATCACTATAATTCTTATCGATTATTAATTTTACCGATTATATTATTTTATACAAGCTTATTGATCCAAATAATTACATATCCTGGGACATGTGTCGATTAGTTCCATCAATAATCTATCCAATTAAAATGATAATTTTATTATTTATCAAAATTGTTTATTTAACATGAGTTTTTTTTTTTGTTTATTTGTTTACTAAATTTTTTTTTTTAAACATGAGTTTTTTTTATATATTCTTATCAGATGAGCTCGTTATCCAGCCACTTAGGTGCCCAATCTCGACCACGTGACATTGTATTCAAAAGCATTAAAGTTTTTTTTTTTTTTTTTTTTTTTTTTTTTTTTTTTGCGAAAAAAGCATTAAAGTTGATAGTGAAGTTCTTTCAAAAAAAAAAAAAAGTTGATAGTGAAGTGTGAGCTGGAAATCACTCAATTTATTGTTGAAGTGTGAGCTGGAAATCACTCAATTGATTGTGCCACATTCTACTCAACTGGTTGAAGCCATATAAATGTTTTTGTAACTTTTTTCTTTTTTTTTTTTTTTTTTTTAGAAAACGGGACGGGGAACCCAAACAAAACAAAGGCAGCGATTAAGTGTCGAGCAAAACAACACGCTGCGTACAAGCACATAATTGGTCAAAAATCACCCGATTTCTACATTCCAATCATTGTTCCATTGACCATGGTTTACACATTTGTGTGAATGTATATTTTTAATATACTAAAAACACATTATTTGTATACATAATTTTTATATATATTATCAAATAATGTAAATTCAGTACACAAAAAATTAATGTACTTTTAATATATTATATTTATGATCCACATAACTATGTGGACTATGGTCCACACAATAATTTGCCCTACATCCTGAGGGAGCTTAGCAAATTCAACCCAGTTAGACTTCCCAAAAAGCACAAGTTTAGCTAGCCCATCCGCCATCAACGTTTTTGTAACTTAATGCTATATATATTGTGATTTTCATTTCTCTATTATTTTAAGAATTTTAAACCAAAGACCTTGTGATCTAGTGGCACCCGGTGTCCCGGTTTACACTCTCACATGGATAATAGGGGAGTGGGTTCGAACCTCAGTGGAGGGAACTGTTGACTCTTTGTGCTTCAGTATGTTGAGAAAGTAGCTATGAACAGATACTACATTGTGACATGGATGATGGGAGTGGGTTCGAACCTTAGTGACAGTAGTAATAAAAAAAAAGCAGGTTGGTAAAACCAAGGGAAATTATGTTTTATCAAAATCAATGCTAAGACCTCGAGCGTAAAACCAAGAGAAATCTTGAGCTACTAATATAGGTTTATACCCCATGACATTTCCCCTTAATATTCTCGTTTCTCTTTCGTACAACACTAATTTATAACTTAGAAGGTTAACATCCTTTGTGTGCGCATTATAGAGCTAAATAATTTTATTTTGTTTAACGAGTTGAGCTCTATGCTTCTTTTCATTTTAAGGGCGTTTGGCAAACGGTTGATAATTATTTAGTTTTGCTAGTAGTTGATGGTTGATTGCGTTAATTGATTTATTCAGTTACAAGATAAGTCACGTAGTTCATGTTCGATCACATGCTTATGAATATATATGGAAAAGGGTTTAATGCTTGAGTAAAGATAAATTTAATGACTTGAAAAGACTAGTACACACACGCATGTACTTATTATCATAAACTTTCAAGATAAGAAAATAACCTTTTATGCAAGCATAAGATGGTTTGGTAAACATAGACATATGCTTGAGGTTGCAAGAAATGCACAAACAATAATTTCATAAATTATTTTATTCATCATACTTCCAACATGACATTATGATATGAAAAATAGAATGTTTAACGGTAAACCTCCAAATTCACATATGAGCCTAGGCTAAATGCATTAAAGCTTAAGGCATGATTAAAGGATTATAACCAACTAGCTACTATCATTAAATTGGTAAAGCTCATATCATAAGGGGATGCTACCGCTGTAGATAGCTACAAGGCTAAATCATCAAAATTAACATTCATAATCCTCAAAAGATAACATGTAGGATCATGGATATACAATGCTAGGCATCATATAGAATAGATGCACATTAAAAAATAATCGTAAGGTAACATACTGGTTTAATTATAGGTACATGATACTAAATGACATGCTCATTGAAGAGGTTGCATACATAGCACATTCGGTTACGCAAAAGGGTCACATAGTTCATATATTCACATGCTTATGAATGTATTTAGAAAACGTTTCAATGCTTGAATAAATGGAGTTTAAGTGACATAAATAACTATAATATCATGAAGAATTCTTTTGTACTTGCAAGGTAAGGAAATGGTTTACTCATATCATAATGCAGAAGTATCACACTCATCATCAAGAGTGAGAAGTGGATCATAGCAAAAAATATAAGTATACTTTCTCAATACTTGGGATCAATAATCTCATCATGAGAAAATAATTATTTCTTTATAATAATACTGGAGGAAACCTTTCATCAAATACTTTCATCATTCTCATACGTGAAGAGATGTGAGGTCACCACCATGTGTGTATGACCTCAACGAGGACCGAGTCCCGAAGATCTGCTCCCCTATAACTCATCATAACTCATAAATCACATGTGGAATTAGGACTGCTACCTTAAGTGTGCACACCCCCTAACTGGGATTCCAAGTCCAACGAGTAATAGCTCAGGCCCTAAAGTAAGCTTAAGATTTTTCAACCAAAACACTTTTCTACATAATCCAGGATTTTTCTACTGGATTTCATCTCATAATTTCATCATATTATCACATCATATCATTTCTGCCGAAATGACTACAGTCCAGTCGAGTCCTCCAAAAATATAGATTTTCTTAGATCCTTTTCTTAAAAGATTGGTAATATAATCTTTAAAGATATTACTTCATAAATGATCCAAGAATGGAGAACAAGAGACTTATATGATCTTATATGCACATGAAACCAAACTAGTATATAGATATAGATTTAAAAAAGGGTTTTAATGTGGAAATATATATACAATACACATGTATTAATTCTCATAAGTTTTCATGATAAGAACATATATAGTCTTTTATGCAAATATAAGTAGGTTGGGTAAATATGGATATAGGCATGAGAATGCAAATAGACGCACAAGCAACAATCACATAGATGATTATACTCATCATACTTCTAACATGACATTTTGATGTCAAAGAAGGAATGCATAACGTTCACTTTCATTTTTAAAATACCCATACTTCAACTCATGGTCCTATTTGCAAATAAGAGCATCATAAATCATTTCATAATCGATTCCTTCAATAAATAGGAATTTCATGCTTAAGCTCATAGCTTGTCTCATAATTTCCTATCAACTAGGAAGATCATACTTTAATCACATAATTAATTCATAATTGCATTCCAAGTAGGAATATCATGCTCATTCACATTATTCATTTCATAGATTTATTTCAAATAAGAGTATCAAGCTTAGTTACATAGCTTACATATGATATCATTTCTCATGGAAATATCATACTTGAACACATAGCTTAATCATAGAATAACATCACATGAGAATATCATGCTTAATCCCATAATATCATTCCACAAGGAAATATCGTGCTTGATCACATAATAACATACCGAATAGGAATATCATATTTAATCAATAATTTATCTCATCAAAAGCAACTAATAGATCAAACACCCGGACCTCCACGGTTCAACAGGCTCACAAGCGCGAGGTGGTCGGACCCAATAGACAAGGAGGTATGCCCCAAAGCCAATGAGCCCCTCATCCCTCGCGAGATTGGCAGTAAGGCGTCGAAGCCTACCGCCAAGACCTCGTAGGGCCGGGGTCTTGGAGTGGCATGGCTCCCAGCCCTGTCATTCGCAACCTGCACACCTCGCAAGACCACACCCGCGAGCCTCTAACGCTTGCGGGTGGCCCTGCTCTCTCACGCGGGCTATTCCCGCTGGCTCTTGTGGCCTGCGGGTTTGGCCGAGATAGACTTTTGAAATAAAATTATTGGTAAATAATTTATCCTTTAAATAAGGCTTTTGAAACCATAAATAATTATATAAATATTTTGTAATAATCAATTGGAACAAGGAGTTTAAAATATTTTATTTATAAGCTCATTAGGCAAAATAATCGTAGGAGTAAAAAATTACACATAGCTTTTATTTTAGAATTTGAATAAATAAGAATTTTGATAGAAAATTATACCCGCTATTTTTTATATAAAAAATCATATTTATATTCATGTGTACCTACGTGTACACACTATAATTACAAAAAAAAAAAAAAAAAAAAAAAAAGCAAAACCAAAAGCTTGCAGGCTTGCAAACCTGCGTGGGGCGGGTTAGGGTTGTATAAATCCTAGCCCGTGAGCCTATATAATGGCAGGGGCAATCTTGTCTTGTTCTTAAAAGAGTTAATTTCAGCAATGGTTCTCAGACTATGTTGATTTTTTAAAATTAGTCTCCGACTTTTAATTTGGACAATTTAGGTCCCTTGACTTTCAAATTCTTTCCAATGTTTGTCCTTTCGTCAAATTTTGGTTAAGTTGAGGTCAAATGAAGGGGTAAAATGGTCCGTTCACCTGTTTAGTCTATTATTACTCGTATTTCTCCTGTCTTATACGCTATATATATGAATATAATCTCAGTCGAAGTTTCAATCGAAGTCTCTTCGACTGAGATTATATTCATATATAACATATAAGACATGAGAAATACGAATAATAATAAACTATACAGGTGAACGAATAATTTTACTCCTTCATTTGACCTCAACTTAATCAAAATTTAATGAAAGGATCAACATTAAAAAGAATTTAAAAATCAAAAGACTTAAATTATCCAAATCAAAAATCAAAGACTAATTTTAGAAAATCAAAATAGTCGAGGACCATGGTTGAAATTAACTCTTTTTTAAAAGATACTCCGTAGAACCATAGAATGCACAATTCCCCCCTCCGCCCCTCTCCCACCCCCTCCCCCACTCCACTTTATATCCTTAGGAATTCGCACCCCTGGCCTCAAATTAATTATCACTGCTTTGCATTTCCCATTTCTAGAGAGAGAGAGAGAGAGCGCAATGACAATAGGCTTGGACAAAGTGGTAGATGATGTTGCATCGAAGGCAGTAAGCGAGCTTGTCCAATTTGTAGCAAAAAATTTCAACCTGGTTGTTGGTATAGAATCGGAGATAATTGATCTGACTTCCGATATCGAAACATTTAACGCGAGGCTGGTGGATGCTTCCAAGATCCCCAGGGCCAAAGAACTCCAAGTTATGAAAGTAATAGTGAAAAAGTTCCGAGCTGTGGTGGATGAAGCACAGGATGCGGTGGACAAGTACTTAGCTGAGAAGAAAAACCACGAAGAGAAGACCTTCACAAAATGTTTGGATAAAGTTCCACATTTAGGAAAGGTGAATGCCTCTGCGAGTGAGATCCAGACGATTAGGACTAAGGTCAATGCGATTTTTCAAAACCACGAGAAAGACCTTCTATTCGTCATGAAGTACCCAAACAATAGCCCATCCCATTTCGAGCAGGTACCACAAAAACCTATTCCTATTTTTGTTTTTTATTTTAATATTTTTATAACAATATGTGATATATTAAAATTCTCGAGATATATACATGTCTTTCAAATTTACACTCTGCAAAAGGTTTTGATGAAAAATCTTGATAACTTTATCTGACACTGTCCCAGGACAATGGTCTAGTAGTTGGAGTGTTGTACTTTAGACTTATAATTGAGGTGTTGCACTTTAGACTTGCTTTTGAACCGGCCTGGAAAAAAGCGGGCATGGGTTTCACCGGGTCTGGCCCGGGCTTAGTCCAAACCTGAACTGACTTATAGAGGGCCGGTTCAAGTCCTATAATAATATAAAAAAAGCTCAAAATTGACCTAGACCCGGGCACAGCCCAGGTCCCTAACCGGCTCTGGCACGGCCCAAGCTTGGGTTTAGGCCAGGCCAAAATCTAGCATGGACTTTATAAATTATAATACACTTTATAATATTTATAAGTTATCAAATAATATTATAAGTTTTATAAAAAAATTTAATAGTACAAGTTCAAATGTTATTAAAGTCTTATAAATTTTTAATTTTGTAGAAAATCATATTAATTTTTTATTTTGAGATTAATGGTTAAAATATTAACTTTGAAAAAGTGTCCGTGAGTTGTTCTTCTTAAGTTGCGTAGTTTTCTTTCTTACGGTGCGTGATTTGTGTGTTTAAGGTGCGTCAGTGGTGAAACTTAAAGTGGTGAACCTAAAGCTTAAGGTGCGTGTTTTTCTTCTTAAGGTGCGTCAGTGGTGAAACTTAAGGTGGGTGAACCTAAAGCTTAAGGTGCATGTTTTTCTTCTTACGGTGCGTGAGTTGTTTGAAACTTAAAGTGCACCATTTTAAAACCTTAGGTGCGTGGTTTGTGTAGTTAAGGTGCGTCATTGTAATGCTTAAGGCCCTTCCCCGCACCTGAACCCTTCCCTCTATATATATATATATATATTAATATATCAAAAGGTTGAAGTAGTTTAAGGGGTAAGAATTTTCGTTGTTAATCATGAGGTCAATAGTTTAAATTTCATTTCAAACAAAAAAAACAATTTATAAATATTTTATATAAAAATAAATAAAAACATTTTGGGCCTAGCCTGTAACCGGCCAACAAGAGGCCTGGGCCCGGGCCCGGGACCAGTCCGGCGTAGGCCCTGCACAGGACCGATCCAAATTATCCTGGGCTGGTCCTGATCAGTGCTAACCTAGGCCCAGGCCCAGGCCCGGCACAAGACCAGCCCAGGTCCTTGGGCTTAGATTATTTGAATCTTGGAGAGTAAGAATTATAATAATGATTTGCAGTGAATTAGATTATAGTTTTTCATGATTTGAAATCACCTTCTCAGAGGTAATTATATATTATCATGATTTCTTTTTCTTGAATTGTTCAGACTCGGCCAGTGGTGGAGAAAGATAAGGTACTTGGCTTTGATGATGATTTGATCACCATAAAGGATCGCATTAATATTGAAGCGTCCAATGATTTTATTGTTATCCCAATTGTGGGGAGGGCTGGGAGCGGAAAAACTACATTTGCCACAAAGGTTTTTGAAGGTCAAGATGTTCTAAACAATTCATTCCATCGCATTTGGGTCCATGTTTCACAACGCTTTGATAGCAAACAAAAATTAATTGATATCATACATCAAATTAAGAACCATACGAATGACTATAGCTCCACATTGATAGATCGGTTGAAAGATGAAATAAGGAGACTTTTAACTGATCTAAAGTACTTTATTGTATTGGATGATGTTTGGGAAAGAAATGTTTGGGAATCTTTAAAAGAAGCACTTCCCAAAAATATGAATGGAAGTAGAGTCCTAGTGACCACTCGATATGACCATGTGGTTGATTCTGAATGGAAACCTCATTATTTAACAGAGTTAAGCGAACATGACAGTTGGTTGCTGCTGAAAAAGAATGTTTTTGGTGAAGAGGAGTGCGATACTAAGCTATTTGAAGAACATGGGAAAACGATAGCAAAAAGGTGCAATGGACTACCACTAGCTATAAGAGTGATAGCTGGCATCTTATGTAAACATAGAACAATTGCTGATTGGGAACGAGTTGCTAAAAATCCTTTTCTAGAAATGAATCGGGAAGGCCAAAGCTACCATCAGGTAGTAATGTTGAGTTATGAAGATTTGCCTCATGAGAGGTTAAAAAATTGCTTCCTATATTTTGCAACATTTCCTATGGGGTATGAGATTGCTGTTTGGAAGTTGATTCGTTTGTGGATTGTTGAAGAATTCATTCCAACAATAGATGAGTGGGGATACCCTTTAGAGGTGGAAGTTGAAGCTCAGAAATATTTGAATGATCTCGTCAATATGAATCTTGTGATGGTGATGAAAAGGAGAGTGGATGGTCAAATCAAAACTTGCCGCATCCATGACTCATTGCATGAGTTCTGCAAAAGTGAGGCAGCAAAGAAAAATCTGTTCCACATAATGGATGAGGGACAAAGATTAGATGCAAATGCTGTTATTTCATATCGTCGCCTTTGTTTCTACTCCCCTATGAAGAACATATTTGATGCAGAAAGTAATCCATCTTATTCGTTCTTCGGTTGCTACGACAAAAAGAGGGGAACATGTCCATCTGGTGAGCGTGTCTGTACTTTGTTGTTATCTTCCATACAAAAGGGTGAGATTCAATTTGAACCATCCGTACAAAAGGGTGAGACCGAACACATTTCCACTTCGTTGGCGATACCAAACACCTTTCCAAATCTTAGGGTGTTAGATATTGAATCCCTCAAGTTGAAGTCGGTGCCTGATGAGCTCTATGACCTGAAGCTTCTGAGGTATCTAGCTATGACAGTTGACATTGATCTCTTGCCCAAGCAATTCAAAAAGCTTCGTGACTTGGAGACTCTTGTATTCAGAACCACAAAAGATAAACTAGAAATCCAGGGAGGCATATGGAACATGGAAAGGCTAAGGCATGTCCACACCAACACCTCTATTCAATTACCCTCTCCCAAAAAAAGCAAAAGCAGCTCGGAAGGCACCAACATCCGTACACTTTGTACCTTATCACCAACAAGTTGCAGGAAAGAGATCATCAGCATGACCCCCAAGCTCCAAAAATTGAATATTAGTGGGAATCTAGATGAGCTTTTTGAGGAAAAACAAGGAATTTCTTTGTTAAAAAATCTTCAAATGCTAGATTGCCTCGAAAACTTGAAACTCTATGGCCGGTCCAACAAAGAGTTAAAGGCCCAGCAGGCCAAGTTTCCACTCAAGCTAAGAAAATTGACCTTATCTAATACATTGTTTGGTTGGAAAGATATGAGTGTATTGGGATCACTGGACATGCTTGAGGTGCTCAAGTTGGAAGAAAATTCTTTCAAGGGGGAAGAGTGGGATCTAAACAATGATGTTATTTTCAAACAACTTCGGTATTTGCGCATTGAGAGGGCCAACTTGGTAACCTGGAAAGCTGCAAAGAATAGCTTTCCCACTTTAGAACGTCTGGTCCTCAGGAATTGCACCGCACTAGAAACAATCCCAGATGCTTTTGCTGATGTCTACAGCCTTGAGGTGATGGAACTGTTTCGTGTGGGTAATAGGGCAGTTGATTCTGCAAGGAAGGTTCATGAACAAGGCAAGAACAATGTCAGAACCAAGGGATTTGAGCTCTTCATCACCTCTCTTCCATCAGAAACAGCAGTGAGTGTCGTCTATCTTCCCCTATCATAATTCAGCTATTTAGAAATTTAAGACAAGATTTTACAAATCTACAATGCTACTAATACTTGCTGCTATATTTCTATATACTTAATTTAATTAACAAATTTTAATTTAATTTGCAGACATTAATATAGTTTATATTTATAGCATTTTATAGAGTTGAATTAATAATATTATGTTTGCAAACATTATTTAATTACTTCATATAAACTATATGAGCTACTAAATTATATAAAGTTTATTTTATAAGGTATATATAATTTATTTACAAATTAAAGTGATATACTATATACTTAGTTTATAAACTTTATAACATTTATGTTGTCACATTTAAAATTTTAATTTACTAATAAAATTAGTAGAGCTAAAATTACTGAATAATATGTACTGTATATATATTTAGAAGATTTATTGGCCAAAAAAATCCAAACCTTTAAACTTTGAGGCGAATATATTCGAACTTTTTAAATTTGATTAAAAAAAAAAATACTAAGGTTTGTATTTTGTGATAATTGTATCCCATTAAAAGTATACTTTCCTTAAAAAGCATTACGTGATTACTGAAAAGTATTATATATTAGCCGAAAGAACTTTTTTCGAGAAAACTATTACTTGTACATGTTTGCTAAAAATAAAAATTATATTTTACTAAAAGTATTACATTTCCTTTGAAAAAGTATTTCTTTTTCCTTGAAATGTATTACAATTTCACTAAAATGTATTACATTTTCATTGAAAAATATTACATGTTTATTGAAAAATAATTTTTTTTTCCTAAAAATATATATTGTTTCCTAAAAAAGGTATTACATGTTCACTAAAAAGTATTGATTTTTTAAAAAATATTACCTGGCTTGCTGAAAAGTGGTAGTTTTTTAGTAAAGAGTATTACACTTCTGTTGAAAAATATTACATTTTTAATAAAAAATAAGTATTACATTTTCTTGAAAAAAAGATTACATGTTAACAATAAATATTACAAGTTTACTTAAAAATGTTACTTTTTCTTGAAATTATTAATTTTTTCTTTGTAAAGTATTACATGTCCGCTACAGAGTATTATATTTTTCATTAAAAATCACTCCGATTTTCTTGAAAAATATTATATTTTTCTTTAAAAATATTAAATGTTTATTGAAAAATATTAGTTTTTTTCTAAAATGCATTACATGTTTACTAAAAGTATTACATTTTTTAAAAAAGTAATACATGTTTGACGAAAAGTATTACCTTTCTCCAGAAATTTATTACATATATGCTTACAAGGATTACATATTTGCAGAAAATATTACGCGATCACTGAAAAGTAGTATTACTTTATCATTTATAAATTATAAGTATTACCAATTTTTTTTCTTAAAAAGTATTATATGTTTACTACAAAAATATTACATATCCAATGAAAATTAATACTCTTTCATTGAAAAGAATTACATTTTTTAAAAGTATTAGCTTTTAATTAAAAAGTATTAGTCTTCAATTAAAAAAAATTGTATTTTCACTGATTTTTTTTCTTGAAAAGTGTTAAATATTCATTGGGAAGTGTTATGTTATCATTGAAAAATAGTACATTTTCAATGTAAAGTATTACATTATTTTTTAAAAAAAATTATTAGTCTTTAATCGAAAAGTATCGCATTTTCACTAAAAATATTATTTTTTCTATTGAAAATTATTACATTTTCATTAGAACATATTATATAATTATATTTTTATTGAAAAGCACGGAGTATTAATTTTTTCTTGAAAAGTATTAAATTTTTAGCTAACATTAGATTACAGTAGTATTTTTTTATATAAAAGAGATGTGTATTACACTAAAAAAGATTAGTTCTTGATAGAAAAGTGATAGGCATTATTTTATTTTTGTACCAAAAACTTCTCAAACTAATTTATTGTAGATGTTTTCATACAATATTAAATATAAATATATAACCTGTAACTTTTTTTGAGTACAACATGTAACTTAATAATCACTTGAAGCTGTTGTCTTCCATGTGACCTGTGGTTGAGCCCCTTGTAGTTTTTTTGTTTTGTTTTGTTTTTTTTGTTTTGCTTTTTGTTTTTTTTTTTTTTTTATCAAACTAGTTTTTTCTTTGCCATTTTTAACTATTGAACGCATATAAATTGAATACTTTTCTTGACTTGTCTTATAAGTGTTGATCCATGAGGCAATCTCATACTAGATCTACTAAATAATAATAATAATAATAAACTTTACATTTAGAAGTGGACTTTTATAATTATCATTGTTTCATGGTCTTATATATTATTGTTGCAATTGTTTAAAGGCTGCAAAGGTGGAAAAATCCAACATAGTGGGCTTTAGTGATGAGGTGAAAACTATAAAGTATCGTCTCAGTGGTGGGTCTAAGGATTTAGAAATCATCTCAATTGTGGGGTTGTTTGGACTTGGCAAAACCACTTTAGCCAATATGTTGTTAAGTGATAGTGGGATTCAATATGAGTTCACCACTCGCCTTTGGATTCCTATTCCAGAAACTTCTGTTACCAAGGATGTTTTCCTTGACATTTTAAGGAAGGTAACTGATAAAGCCTACAAATATAAGGACATGTCAGAGGAGCAATTAGCTCACAGACTAGAAGAATTTTTAAAAGGGGAAAAATATTTGATTGTAATAGATGATGTACAAACGCTACAAGATTGGGAATCTCTGAAACCTGCTTTCCCTATGAACAGTAGAGGCAGTAGAGTCTTGATAACCACTACACACTATGGAGTGGGTTTATATGTTGATTCTACCAGTAACCCTCACCAGTTAAAATTTTTGACGAATGAAGAATCCCTGCAGTTACTAGAGAAGAAGGTTTTACCAGGAACCCCGGGAGATGGTGATGAAAGATGTTCTAGGTTGTTAAAAGTTCATGGTAGGGACATATCAACAAAATGCAAAGGAATACCACTTGTAGTGGAGTTGATAGCCAAGGTCCTTACAAGCAATGAGACATCTGATGCCAAGTGGGAACGGCTAGCTAGAGATCCTGTTGAAATTATTGATTCCTTGGATAAAAAGAACAACCCACTCGTACAATTGATTTTTGATGATATGGATTTGCAATTGAAGGATTGTTTCCTATACCTTGCAGCTTTTCCTGAAGATGAGATTACTGCCTGGAAATTGATTTGGTCGTGGATAGCTGAAGGGTTCTTTCCGAGAAAGGGTGATAGATATACTTTAGACTGTGAGCATACAGCTGAGAAATATTTAAATAATCTTGTTGACAAGAATTTTGTAGAGGTGCTGAAAAGAAGAGCGGATGGCCAAATAAAATCTTGTCGCATTCATCCCAAGTTGTATCAGCTCTGCAAAATTGAAGCTGCCAATAAGAATCACATTCATGAAATGGATGGAAGTGATGAAGGTAAGGTAAACGAAATTGATTGCCGTCACCTTTGCATCAAATCCTCTGGTTTGAACTTCCTAAAATCAGAAAAAAAACAAGCTATTAAACATGTGGACTCTTTCTTATGTTTTTGCTCCCAAGGGGTACCATATGATGAGCAGTTGGCAACCATTCCAAAATCCTTTCCTGCTCTTAGGGTGCTGGATATTGAATCGCTCAAGCTCAAATCACTACCCAAAGAAGTCTATCGCCTCTATCATCTAAGGTACCTTGCAGTATCTACTGATGACATGCAACGCCTTCCCCAGGACTTCAATAATTTTGAGAACATGCAGACACTTGTGTTCAATACCTCACAAGATAGTCTTGAAGTTGAGGCAGATATATGGAGCTTGCCTAAATTAAGGCATGTGCGCACTAACACTTGTATGCAGTTGCCTCTTCCTTCAAGCAACACAGGAATTGGAAGTACATGCATACAAACACTTTCTTTCATCTCGCCTTCAAGCTGCACTGCAGAGATTTTAAGCAAGACACCAAATCTTCAAAAGTTGGGAATTCGTGGGAATATGGTTGAGCTTATGGAGAGCAAGGAAGGAATTCCCTTGTTCCAAAATCTTCAAAAGTTAAGTAGGCTCGACAATCTAAAGCTGCTGAATAATGGTCGTCGGCCTGGTGATCTACTGAGTGTTCCTCAGCCCGACAAGTTTCCGCGAAGTCTAAGAAAGCTGACTTTGTCAAACATGCCGTTGGAGTGGAAGGACATGTGTATACTAGGGGCACTGGATGAGTTGGAGGTCCTCAAATTAAAGGAATGTGCATTCACGGGGAAGTCTTGGAAACTCAAGGATGACACTGTTTTCAAAAAGCTCCGATTCTTGAGCATTGGAAGCACTGATTTAGAGTGCTGGGATACTTCCAAGAGTTGCTTTCCAGTGTTAGAAAAGCTAGTCCTTAAGGACTGCACTCACCTCAGAGAAATCCCACTCGACTTTGCTTATGTACCCACCCTTATGCAGATGGAATTATATGGCACAAATGAAGGGGCTGCAAATTCGGCTCACAAGATACAAATGCAACAACACAAACTGGGAAACAATCAGTTTAAGCTCTTGATTGATCCTCCCAATAATTGATTTCAAACCTATCGTGTTCTCGTGCTGAGACTTCCAGAGGTCAGTCTATGTCCTCAAATCTTATTACCTATGTTTTCTTATATTTAAAAGGATAAAAAATAATACCGATCACCCCTTGCTCTAAGTATTAATTATTTTCAACTGATATCTACTCGGTTGTACGTAATTTCGTTACAGGTGTGTGATTTTCAATCGTCCAGTAGTGTTGCTTTCTGGGTCAAAGTTGATGCATGTGGTAAGGTGGTGTGTTTTTCATTGGCATTTAATTTGCTGTTGTCACTTTATTGAGTTTTTCTTGATGCAGGGATGGGATTCAAATTGAGCTATATAAAAAATCCTTATCATCACCAAGAGGTTGTTAGTCTTTTTTTTTTTCCAGGAATTTCAACTTTGGCTGTTTGCCTTCCTCTAAATTTCTTATTATGATTTGTTCAGATATATGGTTCGATTCCAACCATTGAGTGGCAGGCAATCATGCCGGGGCAGAGGGCCAAGCCTAATGTGTGGGCTATTTCATATGGTAGTGAGATTGTTTCATTTGGGATTTTGGTTCTGCACTCAAGTCTCAATTGCTGTTCTCTCTGGTTGTCTTGGCAGTGTCCATAAAAAAAAAGTAATACTCATCTTATCATAAAGGGCTAATAAATGTGTCTGCATGCATATACACCAATAGTCAAATTTGTTTAGGGAAAAAATAATAAATTTTGAGCAAGAGCCATATCTCTAATTATTTTGAAATTTTGGTTTTGAAAAATGTCCAAAACAATGTTCTTGAAACTTCTCACGAAAATTGTGTGTTGAAAACACTTCTCAAATTTGTTTAGAGAGATTTAGACTAAGTTAAATTTTCAACACTATCAAATTTGTATGTTAAATATTTAATTATATACACTGATAAGTGTTAAAAGATGCTATGTTTTGAGGCGTATTTTGGTGTCTATTAGTGTCTTGTTTGAGTATTTTGAGTTACTTTGTGAGTTTAATTGTCATATTTTGGTAAAAGACACATATGAGGACTAACTATTGGGCAATTGTGCATTTTCAAGGTTACAACTTACAAGGGCATTTGAGGCAAGAAAAGGGCGAGAATGGCAAAGGCATGGATACGGGTGCAGTACGCTGGTACTTCCAACGTACGGTGGCGTCCAAAAAGGAATATTGCCCGGAGTACAAGAGCATGATTCACGAGAGGAGTCAGCCTACAAGCCAAGTACAATCGTACTTCTGTAATACTAGCGTCAGTTTAGTAGAGTATAAATAGTTATTGGCGAGATTAAATAAAGAGTTATCTAGATTTTTACTCAGATTCAGACTTGTACTTTAGTTTTTAGAGAGAGAGTCTTCCCTAGAGTTCTTAGAGTAACTTGACACATTTATCTAAGGATTCTAGGAGTATTCCGACTACAATTGATTGAAGAATTCTTTGGAGATCGAAGATTGTTCTTGAAGTTAAGTTTGTTCATATCAATTAATTGCAATTTGTTCTTCTCTTTATTTATTTATTTATTTATTATTTATTTATAATGCTTCCATTGATTTTTCATCTTAGCTATTTAATTGTGATGGTGTGTACCTAATTCTTAGGGAATTAGGATTAGGTAGGATGCTAGAATGTTTTTATCGCAATTAGGAAGTGATTTGAAGCAATGATTTGAATTTTTCTTGGAAGTGGACTTTGTGTTAACACCACCTCATCATTCCTATTTTTCTTACGTACAACACTCATTTGTAACCAGCAAGATTAACATCCAATGGTGTACGTGTTATAAAGAGAATTTATTTTAGCTAGTTGAGTTATGTCTTAATTGCTCATTTATATGTTAAATAGTCATAGGCTCATAGCACTTATAGTGCCTAACTTTGGGTCCAGATCATAATATGAGCAATTATATAGACAATTGTGTTGTCGACAATTATAATATTTTTTTTATCAAAATATTATCCCATATTTATAAAATTAATGGCAATTTCTAAATCAACCAAATTGTTGTCATTTTTCAAAAATATTTAGAATTGGTCATTTCGCATTCCTAATATTATGTTTGTTTGTGCACCTATAAATTTACTAGCGATAGAAGAACAAACCACTGCTCCCCAGGTAATATCAGATAGTCTGAAGTAGATTTCCTGGCAATAATGTTTCATGTACGCATCCCAATGTCTATCCCTGGATTTGAGAGAGATATGCTAACAACCCCACTGCCTGAGCAATATATGGTCTCGTACATACCATGTCAAAAATATACCAAGTCAACAACCAGCGCTCTGATACCACTTTGTTTGAAAAAATCTTACTTCATATGATAATGAAAATCACAAACCTGACACGATGTACAAATACGAGACAATACAAAATAGCCCGAAATAAATATCAACACAAGTGACATACAATTTACGTGGAAAACCCCAAAACTACGAAGAAAAACCATGGGACCACCACCAATAAAGTTTCACTATAACAAATCTTGAGTACAAAGTTCCAGGCTACTCCTACACAAGCAAAACATCCAAAAATCATCAAATGCAACAACTCTAGACCAAAGACTTCTATTATGGTCCATATACCTAAAATGAATAGTAACTCGTATTTAATATATTCAACCACCACAAGTAAAGTGAACAAAATACAAATATTACAAAAATATTCAAAAGATGCCTGGAACAAACAAACTGACTTTCCAAAGATATTTAATGAAGAAAGCACCCAAGAATCGAAGAGAAGTTTTCTCACCTCTTTGGCCTAGCCGGTCGAAAAACCTCAACCATCCTAATAATATATATATATATATATATATATATATATATATATATATATATATATATATATATATACTCCCTCTGTCCCATTTTATCTGTCATACTAACTATTCATTGGTCAATCCAACTCTTTCTTCTTTGTTTATTTTCTTTATCATTTTTTACTTATTTTTAAATTTGATTTTTTGTGTTTAATAGTACTTTTAGTGTAGTTTCTAAATATATAAATTTTGTATATTAATACTAAACTTAATATTATGAAAAATTGAATTAAAAATAACTTCAGTCAAGCCTCGTTAACCGAACCAGACACATAAAATGGGACGGAGGGAGTATATATATATGTATATATATATATATATATATATATATATATATATATATATATATATATATATATATATATATATATAT